>NW_027442849.1:0-74575 GCF_048569485.1 Anomaloglossus baeobatrachus
ACTAAAAGTTTTGTTTGGTTATCTTGCAATCCCGAGATAATCGTCTCCATGCTCCAAATCCATTTTAAAGCCATTTTTAAGGCATTTCGCGCATACATGAAATGAACACATTTTTCTCCAAAACTATAACAGATGCAAGCTTGTCCTGTTTGGTGGAGATGATATTTAATAAAATAAGTAGAAATCCACTAAAAGTTTTGTTTGGTTATCTTGCAATCCCGAGATAATCGTCTCCATGCTCCAAATCCATTTAAAGCCATTTTTAAGGCATTTCGCGCATACATGAAATGAACACATTTTTCTCCAAAACTATAACAGATGCAAGCTTGTCCTGTTTGGTGGAGATGATATTTAATAAAATAAGTAGAAATCCACTAAAAGTTTTTGTTTGGTTATCTTGCAATCCCGAGATAATCGTCTCCATGCTCCAAATCCATTTTAAAGCCATTTTTAAGGCATTTCGCGCATACATGAAATGAACACATTTTTCTCCAAAACTATAACAGATGCAAGCTTGTCCTGTTTGGTGGAGATGATATTTAATAAAATAAGTAGAAATCCACTAAAAGTTTTGTTTGGTTATATTGCAATCCCGAGATAATCGTCTCCATGCTCCAAATCCATTTTAAAGCCATTTTTAAGGCATTTCGCGCATACATGAAATGAACACATTTTTCTCCAAAACTATAACAGATGCAAGCTTGTCCTGTTTGGTGGAGATGATATTTAATAAAATAAGTAGAAATCACTAAAAGTTTTCGTTTGGTTATCTTGCAATCCCGAGATAATCGTCTCCATGCTCCAAATCCATTTTAAAGCCATTTTAAAGGCATTTTCGCGCATACATGAAATGAACACATTTTTCTCCAAAACTATAACAGATGCAAGCTTGTCCTGTTTGGTGGAGATGATATTTAATAAAATAAGTAGAAATCCACTAAAAGTTTTGTTTGGTTATCTTGCAATCCCGAGATAATCGTCTCCATGCTCCAAATCCATTTTAAAAGCCATTTTTAAGGCATTTCGCGCATACATGAAATGAACACATTTTTCTCCAAAACTATAACAGATGCAAGCTTGTCCTGTTTGGTGGAGATGATATTTAATAAAATAAGTAGAAATCCACTAAAAGTTTTGTTTGGTTATATTGCAATCCCGAGATAATCGTCTCCATGCTCCAAATCCATTTTAAAGCCATTTTTAAGGCATTTCGCGCATACATGAAATGAACACATTTTTCTCCAAAACTATAACAGATGCAAGCTTGTCCTGTTTGGTGGAGATGATATTTAATAAAATAAGTAGAAATCCACTAAAAGTTTTGTTTGGTTATCTTGCAATCCCGAGATAATCGTCTCCATGCTCCAAATCCATTTTAAAGCCATTTTTAAGGCATTTCGCGCATACATGAAATGAACACATTTTTCTCCAAAACTATAACAGATGCAAGCTTGTCCTGTTTGGTGGAGATGATATTTAATAAAATAAGTAGAAATCCACTAAAAGTTTTGTTTGGTTATCTTGCAATCCCGAGATAATCGTCTCCATGCTCCAAATCCATTTTAAAGCCATTTTTAAGGCATTTCGCGCATACATGAAATGAACACATTTTTCTCCAAAACTATAACAGATGCAAGCTTGTCCTGTTTGGTGGAGATGATATTTAATAAAATAAGTAGAAATCCACTAAAAGTTTTGTTTGGTTATCTTGCAATCCCGAGATAATCGTCTCCATGCTCCAAATCCATTTTAAAGCCATTTTTAAGGCATTTCGCGCATACATGAAATGAACACATTTTTCTCCAAAACTATAACAGATGCAAGCTTGTCCTGTTTGGTGGAGATGATATTTAATAAAATAAGTAGAAATCCACTAAAAGTTTTGTTTGGTTATATTGCAATCCCGAGATAATCGTCTCCATGCTCCAAATCCATTTTAAAGCCATTTTTAAGGCATTTCGCGCATACATGAAATGAACACATTTTTCTCCAAAACTATAACAGATGCAAGCTTGTCCTGTTTGGTGGAGATGATATTTAATAAAATAAGTAGAAATCCACTAAAAGTTTTGTTTGGTTATCTTGCAATCCCGAGATAATCGTCTCCATGCTCCAAATCCATTTTAAAGCCATTTTTAAGGCATTTCGCGCATACATGAAATGAACACATTTTTCTCCAAAACTATAACAGATGCAAGCTTGTCCTGTTTGGTGGAGATGATATTTAATAAAATAAGTAGAAATCCACTAAAAGTTTTGTTTGGTTATCTTGCAATCCCGAGATAATCGTCTCCATGCTCCAAATCCATTTTAAAGCCATTTTTAAGGCATTTCGCGCATACATGAAATGAACACATTTTTCTCCAAAACTATAACAGATGCAAGCTTGTCCTGTTTGGTGGAGATGATATTTAATAAAATAAGTAGAAATCCACTAAAAGTTTTGTTTGGTTATATTGCAATCCGAGATAATCGTCTCCATGCTCCAAATCCATTTTAAAGCCATTTTTAAGGCATTTCGCGCATACATGAAATGAACACATTTTTCTCCAAAACTATAACAGATGCAAGCTTGTCCTGTTTGGTGGAGATGATATTTAATAAAATAAGTAGAAATCCACTAAAAGTTTTGTTTGGTTATCTTGCAATCCCGAGATAATCGTCTCCATGCTCCAAATCCATTTTAAAGCCATTTTTAAGGCATTTCGCGCATACATGAAATGAACACATTTTTCTCCAAAACTATAACAGATGCAAGCTTGTCCTGTTTGGTGGAGATGATATTTAATAAAATAAGTAGAAATCCACTAAAAGTTTTGTTTGGTTATCTTGCAATCCCGAGATAATCGTCTCCATGCTCCAAATCCATTTTAAAGCCATTTTTAAGGCATTTCGCGCATACATGAAATGAACACATTTTTCTCCAAAACTATAACAGATGCAAGCTTGTCCTGTTTGGTGGAGATGATATTTAATAAAATAAGTAGAAATCCACTAAAAGTTTTGTTTGGTTATCTTGCAATCCCGAGATAATCGTCTCCATGCTCCAAATCCATTTTAAAGCCATTTTTAAGGCATTTCGCGCATACATGAAATGAACACATTTTTCTCCAAAACTATAACAGATGCAAGCTTGTCCTGTTTGGTGGAGATGATATTTAATAAAATAAGTAGAAATCCACTAAAAGTTTTGTTTGGTTATCTTGCAATCCCGAGATAATCGTCTCCATGCTCCAAATCCATTTTAAAGCCATTTTTAAGGCATTTCGCGCATACATGAAATGAACACATTTTTCTCCAAAACTATAACAGATGCAAGCTTGTCCTGTTTGGTGGAGATGATATTTAATAAAATAAGTAGAAATCCACTAAAAGTTTTGTTTGGTTATCTTGCAATCCCGAGATAATCGTCTCCATGCTCCAAATCCATTTTAAAGCCATTTTTAAGGCATTTCGCGCATACATGAAATGAACACATTTTTCTCCAAAACTATAACAGATGCAAGCTTGTCCTGTTTGGTGGAGATGATATTTAATAAAATAAGTAGAAATCCACTAAAAGTTTTGTTTGGTTATCTTGCAATCCCGAGATAATCGTCTCCATGCTCCAAATCCATTTAAAGCCATTTTTAAGGCATTTCGCGCATACATGAAATGAACACATTTTTCTCCAAAACTATAACAGATGCAAGCTTGTCCTGTTTGGTGGAGATGATATTTAATAAAATAAGTAGAAATCCACTAAAAGTTTTGTTTGGTTATCTTGCAATCCCGAGATAATCGTCTCCATGCTCCAAATCCATTTTAAAGCCATTTTTAAGGCATTTCGCGCATACATGAAATGAACACATTTTTCTCCAAAACTATAACAGATGCAAGCTTGTCCTGTTTGGTGGAGATGATATTTAATAAAATAAGTAGAAATCCACTAAAAGTTTTGTTTGGTTATCTTGCAATCCGAGATAATCGTCTCCATGCTCCAAATCCATTTTAAAGCCATTTTTAAGGCATTTCGCGCATACATGAAATGAACACATTTTTCTCCAAAACTATAACAGATGCAAGCTTGTCCTGTTTGGTGGAGATGATATTTAATAAAATAAGTAGAAATCCACTAAAAGTTTTGTTTGGTTATCTTGCAATCCCGAGATAATCGTCTCCATGCTCCAAATCCATTTTAAAGCCATTTTTAAGGCATTTCGCGCATACATGAAATGAACACATTTTTCTCCAAAACTATAACAGATGCAAGCTTGTCCTGTTTGGTGGAGATGATATTTAATAAAATAAGTAGAAATCCACTAAAAGTTTTGTTTGGTTATCTTGCAATCCCGAGATAATCGTCTCCATGCTCCAAATCCATTTTAAAGCCATTTTTAAGGCATTTCGCGCATACATGAAATGAACACATTTTTCTCCAAAACTATAACAGATGCAAGCTTGTCCTGTTTGGTGGAGATGATATTTAATAAAATAAGTAGAAATCCACTAAAAGTTTTGTTTGGTTATCTTGCAATCCCGAGATAATCGTCTCCATGCTCCAAATCCATTTTAAAGCCATTTTTAAGGCATTTCGCGCATACATGAAATGAACACATTTTTCTCCAAAACTATAACAGATGCAAGCTTGTCCTGTTTGGTGGAGATGATATTTAATAAAATAAGTAGAAATCCACTAAAAGTTTTGTTTGGTTATCTTGCAATCCCGAGATAATCGTCTCCATGCTCCAAATCCATTTTAAAGCCATTTTTAAGGCATTTCGCGCATACATGAAATGAACACATTTTTCTCCAAAACTATAACAGATGCAAGCTTGTCCTGTTTGGTGGAGATGATATTTAATAAAATAAGTAGAAATCCACTAAAAGTTTTGTTTGGTTATCTTGCAATCCCGAGATAATCGTCTCCATGCTCCAAATCCATTTTAAAGCCATTTTTAAGGCATTTCGCGCATACATGAAATGAACACATTTTTCTCCAAAACTATAACAGATGCAAGCTTGTCCTGTTTGGTGGAGATGATATTTAATAAAATAAGTAGAAATCCACTAAAAGTTTTGTTTGGTTATCTTGCAATCCCGAGATAATCGTCTCCATGCTCCAAATCCATTTTAAAGCCATTTTTAAGGCATTTCGCGCATACATGAAATGAACACATTTTTCTCCAAAACTATAACAGATGCAAGCTTGTCCTGTTTGGTGGAGATGATATTTAATAAAATAAGTAGAAATCCACTAAAAGTTTTGTTTGGTTATCTTGCAATCCGAGATAATCGTCTCCATGCTCCAAATCCATTTTAAAGCCATTTTTAAGGCATTTCGCGCATACATGAAATGAACACATTTTTCTCCAAAACTATAACAGATGCAAGCTTGTCCTGTTTGGTGGAGATGATATTTAATAAAATAAGTAGAAATCCACTAAAAGTTTTGTTTGGTTATCTTGCAATCCCGAGATAATCGTCTCCATGCTCCAAATCCATTTTAAAGCCATTTTTAAGGCATTTCGCGCATACATGAAATGAACACATTTTTCTCCAAAACTATAACAGATGCAAGCTTGTCCTGTTTGGTGGAGATGATATTTAATAAAATAAGTAGAAATCCACTAAAAGTTTTGTTTGGTTATATTGCAATCCGAGATAATCGTCTCCATGCTCCAAATCCATTTTAAAGCCATTTTTAAGGCATTTCGCGCATACATGAAATGAACACATTTTTCTCCAAAACTATAACAGATGCAAGCTTGTCCTGTTTGGTGGAGATGATATTTAATAAAATAAGTAGAAATCCACTAAAAGTTTTGTTTGGTTATCTTGCAATCCCGAGATAATCGTCTCCATGCTCCAAATCCATTTTAAAGCCATTTTTAAGGCATTTCGCGCATACATGAAATGAACACATTTTTCTCCAAAACTATAACAGATGCAAGCTTGTCCTGTTTGGTGGAGATGATATTTAATAAAATAAGTAGAAATCCACTAAAAGTTTTGTTTGGTTATCTTGCAATCCCGAGATAATCGTCTCCATGCTCCAAATCCATTTTAAAGCCATTTTTAAGGCATTTCGCGCATACATGAAATGAACACATTTTTCTCCAAAACTATAACAGATGCAAGCTTGTCCTGTTTGGTGGAGATGATATTTAATAAAATAAGTAGAAATCCACTAAAAGTTTTGTTTGGTTATCTTGCAATCCCGAGATAATCGTCTCCATGCTCCAAATCCATTTTAAAGCCATTTTTAAGGCATTTCGCGCATACATGAAATGAACACATTTTTCTCCAAAACTATAACAGATGCAAGCTTGTCCTGTTTGGTGGAGATGATATTTAATAAAATAAGTAGAAATCCACTAAAAGTTTTGTTTGGTTATCTTGCAATCCCGAGATAATCGTCTCCATGCTCCAAATCCATTTTAAAGCCATTTTTAAGGCATTTCGCGCATACATGAAATGAACACATTTTTCTCCAAAACTATAACAGATGCAAGCTTGTCCTGTTTGGTGGAGATGATATTTAATAAAATAAGTAGAAATCCACTAAAAGTTTTGTTTGGTTATCTTGCAATCCCGAGATAATCGTCTCCATGCTCCAAATCCATTTTAAAGCCATTTTTAAGGCATTTCGCGCATACATGAAATGAACACATTTTTCTCCAAAACTATAACAGATGCAAGCTTGTCCTGTTTGGTGGAGATGATATTTAATAAAATAAGTAGAAATCCACTAAAAGTTTTGTTTGGTTATCTTGCAATCCCGAGATAATCGTCTCCATGCTCCAAATCCATTTTAAAGCCATTTTTAAGGCATTTCGCGCATACATGAAATGAACACATTTTCTCCAAAACTATAACAGATGCAAGCTTGTCCTGTTTGGTGGAGATGATATTTAATAAAATAAGTAGAAATCCACTAAAAGTTTTGTTTGGTTATCTTGCAATCCCGAGATAATCGTCTCCATGCTCCAAATCCATTTTAAAGCCATTTTTAAGGCATTTCGCGCATACATGAAATGAACACATTTTTCTCCAAAACTATAACAGATGCAAGCTTGTCCTGTTTGGTGGAGATGATATTTAATAAAATAAGTAGAAATCCACTAAAAGTTTTGTTTGGTTATCTTGCAATCCCGAGATAATCGTCTCCATGCTCCAAATCCATTTTAAAGCCATTTTTAAGGCATTTCGCGCATACATGAAATGAACACATTTTTCTCCAAAACTATAACAGATGCAAGCTTGTCCTGTTTGGTGGAGATGATATTTAATAAAATAAGTAGAAATCCACTAAAAGTTTTGTTTGGTTATCTTGCAATCCCGAGATAATCGTCTCCATGCTCCAAATCCATTTTAAAGCCATTTTTAAGGCATTTCGCGCATACATGAAATGAACACATTTTTCTCCAAAACTATAACAGATGCAAGCTTGTCCTGTTTGGTGGAGATGATATTTAATAAAATAAGTAGAAATCCACTAAAAGTTTTGTTTGGTTATCTTGCAATCCCGAGATAATCGTCTCCATGCTCCAAATCCATTTTAAAGCCATTTTTAAGGCATTTCGCGCATACATGAAATGAACACATTTTTCTCCAAAACTATAACAGATGCAAGCTTGTCCTGTTTGGTGGAGATGATATTTAATAAAATAAGTAGAAATCCACTAAAAGTTTTGTTTGGTTATCTTGCAATCCCGAGATAATCGTCTCCATGCTCCAAATCCATTTTAAAGCCATTTTTAAGGCATTTCGCGCATACATGAAATGAACACATTTTTCTCCAAAACTATAACAGATGCAAGCTTGTCCTGTTTTGGTGGAGATGATATTTAATAAAATAAGTAGAAATCCACTAAAAGTTTTGTTTGGTTATCTTGCAATCCCGAGATAATCGTCTCCATGCTCCAAATCCATTTTAAAGCCATTTTTAAGGCATTTCGCGCATACATGAAATGAACACATTTTTCTCCAAAACTATAACAGATGCAAGCTTGTCCTGTTTGGTGGAGATGATATTTAATAAAATAAGTAGAAATCCACTAAAAGTTTTGTTTGGTTATCTTGCAATCCCGAGATAATCGTCTCCATGCTCCAAATCCATTTTAAAGCCATTTTTAAGGCATTTCGCGCATACATGAAATGAACACATTTTTCTCCAAAACTATAACAGATGCAAGCTTGTCCTGTTTGGTGGAGATGATATTTAATAAAATAAGTAGAAATCCACTAAAAGTTTTGTTTGGTTATCTTGCAATCCCGAGATAATCGTCTCCATGCTCCAAATCCATTTTAAAGCCATTTTTAAGGCATTTCGCGCATACATGAAATGAACACATTTTTCTCCAAAACTATAACAGATGCAAGCTTGTCCTGTTTGGTGGAGATGATATTTAATAAAATAAGTAGAAATCCACTAAAAGTTTTGTTTGGTTATCTTGCAATCCCGAGATAATCGTCTCCATGCTCCAAATCCATTTTAAAGCCATTTTTAAGGCATTTCGCGCATACATGAAATGAACACATTTTTCTCCAAAACTATAACAGATGCAAGCTTGTCCTGTTTGGTGGAGATGATATTTAATAAAATAAGTAGAAATCCACTAAAAGTTTTGTTTGGTTATCTTGCAATCCCGAGATAATCGTCTCCATGCTCCAAATCCATTTTAAAGCCATTTTTAAGGCATTTCGCGCATACATGAAATGAACACATTTTTCTCCAAAACTATAACAGATGCAAGCTTGTCCTGTTTGGTGGAGATGATATTTAATAAAATAAGTAGAAATCCACTAAAAGTTTTGTTTGGTTATCTTGCAATCCCGAGATAATCGTCTCCATGCTCCAAATCCATTTTAAAGCCATTTTTAAGGCATTTCGCGCATACATGAAATGAACACATTTTTCTCCAAAACTATAACAGATGCAAGCTTGTCCTGTTTGGTGGAGATGATATTTAATAAAATAAGTAGAAATCCACTAAAAGTTTTGTTTGGTTATCTTGCAATCCCGAGATAATCGTCTCCATGCTCCAAATCCATTTTAAAGCCATTTTTAAGGCATTTCGCGCATACATGAAATGAACACATTTTTCTCCAAAACTATAACAGATGCAAGCTTGTCCTGTTTGGTGGAGATGATATTTAATAAAATAAGTAGAAATCCACTAAAAGTTTTGTTTGGTTATCTTGCAATCCCGAGATAATCGTCTCCATGCTCCAAATCCATTTTAAAGCCATTTTTAAGGCATTTCGCGCATACATGAAATGAACACATTTTTCTCCAAAACTATAACAGATGCAAGCTTGTCCTGTTTGGTGGAGATGATATTTAATAAAATAAGTAGAAATCCACTAAAAGTTTTGTTTGGTTATCTTGCAATCCCGAGATAATCGTCTCCATGCTCCAAATCCATTTTAAAGCCATTTTTAAGGCATTTCGCGCATACATGAAATGAACACATTTTTCTCCAAAACTATAACAGATGCAAGCTTGTCCTGTTTGGTGGAGATGATATTTAATAAAATAAGTAGAAATCCACTAAAAGTTTTGTTTGGTTATCTTGCAATCCCGAGATAATCGTCTCCATGCTCCAAATCCATTTTAAAGCCATTTTTAAGGCATTTCGCGCATACATGAAATGAACACATTTTTCTCCAAAACTATAACAGATGCAAGCTTGTCCTGTTTGGTGGAGATGATATTTAATAAAATAAGTAGAAATCCACTAAAAGTTTTGTTTGGTTATCTTGCAATCCCGAGATAATCGTCTCCATGCTCCAAATCCATTTTAAAGCCATTTTTAAGGCATTTCGCGCATACATGAAATGAACACATTTTTCTACAAAACTATAACAGATGCAAGCTTGTCCTGTTTGGTGGAGATGATATTTAATAAAATAAGTAGAAATCCACTAAAAGTTTTGTTTGGTTATCTTGCAATCCCGAGATAATCGTCTCCATGCTCCAAATCCATTTTAAAGCCATTTTTAAGGCATTTCGCGCATACATGAAATGAACACATTTTTCTCCAAAACTATAACAGATGCAAGCTTGTCCTGTTTGGTGGAGATGATATTTAATAAAATAAGTAGAAATCCACTAAAAGTTTTGTTTGGTTATCTTGCAATCCCGAGATAATCGTCTCCATGCTCCAAATCCATTTTAAAGCCATTTTTAAGGCATTTCGCGCATACATGAAATGAACACATTTTTCTCCAAAACTATAACAGATGCAAGCTTGTCCTGTTTGGTGGAGATGATATTTAATAAAATAAGTAGAAATCCACTAAAAGTTTTGTTTGGTTATCTTGCAATCCCGAGATAATCGTCTCCATGCTCCAAATCCATTTTAAAGCCATTTTTAAGGCATTTCGCGCATACATGAAATGAACACATTTTTCTCCAAAACTATAACAGATGCAAGCTTGTCCTGTTTGGTGGAGATGATATTTAATAAAATAAGTAGAAATCCACTAAAAGTTTTGTTTGGTTATCTTGCAATCCCGAGATAATCGTCTCCATGCTCCAAATCCATTTTAAAGCCATTTTTAAGGCATTTCGCGCATACATGAAATGAACACATTTTTCTCCAAAACTATAACAGATGCAAGCTTGTCCTGTTTGGTGGAGATGATATTTAATAAAATAAGTAGAAATCCACTAAAAGTTTTGTTTGGTTATCTTGCAATCCCGAGATAATCGTCTCCATGCTCCAAATCCATTTAAAGCCATTTTTAAGGCATTTCGCGCATACATGAAATGAACACATTTTTCTCCAAAACTATAACAGATGCAAGCTTGTCCTGTTTGGTGGAGATGATATTTAATAAAATAAGTAGAAATCCACTAAAAGTTTTGTTTGGTTATCTTGCAATCCCGAGATAATCGTCTCCATGCTCCAAATCCATTTTAAAGCCATTTTTAAGGCATTTCGCGCATACATGAAATGAACACATTTTTCTCCAAAACTATAACAGATGCAAGCTTGTCCTGTTTGGTGGAGATGATATTTAATAAAATAAGTAGAAATCCACTAAAAGTTTTGTTTGGTTATCTTGCAATCCCGAGATAATCGTCTCCATGCTCCAAATCCATTTTAAAGCCATTTTTAAGGCATTTCGCGCATACATGAAATGAACACATTTTTCTACAAAACTATAACAGATTGCAAGCTTGTCCTGTTTGGTGGAGATGATATTTAATAAAATAAGTAGAAATCCACTAAAAGTTTTGTTTGGTTATCTTGCAATCCCGAGATAATCGTCTCCATGCTCCAAATCCATTTTAAAGCCATTTTTAAGGCATTTCGCGCATACATGAAATGAACACATTTTTCTCCAAAACTATAACAGATGCAAGCTTGTCCTGTTTGGTGGAGATGATATTTAATAAAATAAGTAGAAATCCACTAAAAGTTTTGTTTGGTTATCTTGCAATCCCGAGATAATCGTCTCCATGCTCCAAATCCATTTTAAAGCCATTTTTAAGGCATTTCGCGCATACATGAAATGAACACATTTTTCTCCAAAAACTATAACAGATGCAAGCTTGTCCTGTTTGGTGGAGATGATATTTAATAAAATAAGTAGAAATCCACTAAAAGTTTTGTTTGGTTATCTTGCAATCCCGAGATAATCGTCTCCATGCTCCAAATCCATTTTAAAGCCATTTTTAAGGCATTTCGCGCATACATGAAATGAACACATTTTTCTCCAAAACTATAACAGATGCAAGCTTGTCCTGTTTGGTGGAGATGATATTTAATAAAATAAGTAGAAATCCACTAAAAGTTTTGTTTGGTTATTTTGCAATCCCGAGATAATCGTCTCCATGCTCCAAATCCATTTTAAAGCCATTTTTAAGGCATTTCGCGCATACATGAAATGAACACATTTTTCTCCAAAACTATAACAGATGCAAGCTTGTCCTGTTTGGTGGAGATGATATTTAATAAAATAAGTAGAAATCCACTAAAAGTTTTGTTTGGTTATCTTGCAATCCCGAGATAATCGTCTCCATGCTCCAAATCCATTTTAAAGCCATTTTTAAGGCATTTCGCGCATACATGAAATGAACACATTTTTCTCCAAAACTATAACAGATGCAAGCTTGTCCTGTTTGGTGGAGATGATATTTAATAAAATAAGTAGAAATCCACTAAAAGTTTTGTTTGGTTATCTTGCAATCCCGAGATAATCGTCTCCATGCTCCAAATCCATTTTAAAGCCATTTTTAAGGCATTTCGCGCATACATGAAATGAACACATTTTTCTACAAAACTATAACAGATGCAAGCTTGTCCTGTTTGGTGGAGATGATATTTAATAAAATAAGTAGAAATCCACTAAAAGTTTTGTTTGGTTATCTTGCAATCCCGAGATAATCGTCTCCATGCTCCAAATCCATTTTAAAGCCATTTTTAAGGCATTTCGCGCATACATGAAATGAACACATTTTTCTCCAAAACTATAACAGATGCAAGCTTGTCCTGTTTGGTGGAGATGATATTTAATAAAATAAGTAGAAATCCACTAAAAGTTTTGTTTGGTTATCTTGCAATCCCGAGATAATCGTCTCCATGCTCCAAATCCATTTTAAAGCCATTTTTAAGGCATTTCGCGCATACATGAAATGAACACATTTTTCTCCAAAACTATAACAGATGCAAGCTTGTCCTGTTTGGTGGAGATGATATTTAATAAAATAAGTAGAAATCCACTAAAAGTTTTGTTTGGTTATCTTGCAATCCCGAGATAATCGTCTCCATGCTCCAAATCCATTTTAAAGCCATTTTTAAGGCATTTCGCGCATACATGAAATGAACACATTTTTCTACAAAACTATAACAGATGCAAGCTTGTCCTGTTTGGTGGAGATGATATTTAATAAAATAAGTAGAAATCCACTAAAAGTTTTGTTTGGTTATCTTGCAATCCCGAGATAATCGTCTCCATGCTCCAAATCCATTTTAAAGCCATTTTTAAGGCATTTCGCGCATACATGAAATGAACACATTTTTCTCCAAAACTATAACAGATGCAAGCTTGTCCTGTTTGGTGGAGATGATATTTAATAAAATAAGTAGAAATCCACTAAAAGTTTTGTTTGGTTATCTTGCAATCCCGAGATAATCGTCTCCATGCTCCAAATCCATTTTAAAGCCATTTTTAAGGCATTTCGCGCATACATGAAATGAACACATTTTTCTCCAAAACTATAACAGATGCAAGCTTGTCCTGTTTGGTGGAGATGATATTTAATAAAATAAGTAGAAATCCACTAAAAGTTTTGTTTGGTTATCTTGCAATCCCGAGATAATCGTCTCCATGCTCCAAATCCATTTTAAAGCCATTTTTAAGGCATTTCGCGCATACATGAAATGAACACATTTTTCTACAAAACTATAACAGATGCAAGCTTGTCCTGTTTGGTGGAGATGATATTTAATAAAATAAGTAGAAATCCACTAAAAGTTTTGTTTGGTTATCTTGCAATCCCGAGATAATCGTCTCCATGCTCCAAATCCATTTTAAAGCCATTTTTAAGGCATTTCGCGCATACATGAAATGAACACATTTTTCTCCAAAACTATAACAGATGCAAGCTTGTCCTGTTTGGTGGAGATGATATTTAATAAAATAAGTAGAAATCCACTAAAAGTTTTGTTTGGTTATCTTGCAATCCCGAGATAATCGTCTCCATGCTCCAAATCCATTTTAAAGCCATTTTTAAGGCATTTCGCGCATACATGAAATGAACACATTTTTCTCCAAAACTATAACAGATGCAAGCTTGTCCTGTTTGGTGGAGATGATATTTAATAAAATAAGTAGAAATCCACTAAAAGTTTTGTTTGGTTATCTTGCAATCCCGAGATAATCGTCTCCATGCTCCAAATCCATTTTAAAGCCATTTTTAAGGCATTTCGCGCATACATGAAATGAACACATTTTTCTCCAAAACTATAACAGATGCAAGCTTGTCCTGTTTGGTGGAGATGATATTTAATAAAATAAGTAGAAATCCACTAAAAGTTTTGTTTGGTTATTTTGCAATCCCGAGATAATCGTCTCCATGCTCCAAATCCATTTTAAAGCCATTTTTAAGGCATTTCGCGCATACATGAAATGAACACATTTTTCTCCAAAACTATAACAGATGCAAGCTTGTCCTGTTTGGTGGAGATGATATTTAATAAAATAAGTAGAAATCCACTAAAAGTTTTGTTTGGTTATCTTGCAATCCCGAGATAATCGTCTCCATGCTCCAAATCCATTTTAAAGCCATTTTTAAGGCATTTCGCGCATACATGAAATGAACACATTTTTCTCCAAAACTATAACAGATGCAAGCTTGTCCTGTTTGGTGGAGATAATATTTAATAAAATAAGTAGAAATCCACTAAAAGTTTTGTTTGGTTATCTTGCAATCCCGAGATAATCGTCTCCATGCTCCAAATCCATTTTAAAGCCATTTTTAAGGCATTTCGCGCATACATGAAATGAACACATTTTTCTACAAAACTATAACAGATGCAAGCTTGTCCTGTTTGGTGGAGATGATATTTAATAAAATAAGTAGAAATCCACTAAAAGTTTTGTTTGGTTATCTTGCAATCCCGAGATAATCGTCTCCATGCTCCAAATCCATTTAAAGCCATTTTTAAGGCATTTCGCGCATACATGAAATGAACACATTTTTCTCCAAAACTATAACAGATGCAAGCTTGTCCTGTTTGGTGGAGATGATATTTAATAAAATAAGTAGAAATCCACTAAAAGTTTTGTTTGGTTATCTTGCAATCCCGAGATAATCGTCTCCATGCTCCAAATCCATTTTAAAGCCATTTTTAAGGCATTTCGCGCATACATGAAATGAACACATTTTTCTCCAAAACTATAACAGATGCAAGCTTGTCCTGTTTGGTGGAGATGATATTTAATAAAATAAGTAGAAATCCACTAAAAGTTTTGTTTGGTTATCTTGCAATCCCGAGATAATCGTCTCCATGCTCCAAATCCATTTTAAAGCCATTTTTAAGGCATTTCGCGCATACATGAAATGAACACATTTTTCTCCAAAACTATAACAGATGCAAGCTTGTCCTGTTTGGTGGAGATGATATTTAATAAAATAAGTAGAAATCCACTAAAAGTTTTGTTTGGTTATCTTGCAATCCCGAGATAATCGTCTCCATGCTCCAAATCCATTTTAAAGCCATTTTTAAGGCATTTCGCGCATACATGAAATGAACACATTTTTCTACAAAACTATAACAGATGCAAGCTTGTCCTGTTTGGTGGAGATGATATTTAATAAAATAAGTAGAAATCCACTAAAAGTTTTGTTTGGTTATCTTGCAATCCCGAGATAATCGTCTCCATGCTCCAAATCCATTTTAAAGCCATTTTTAAGGCATTTCGCGCATACATGAAATGAACACATTTTTCTCCAAAACTATAACAGATGCAAGCTTGTCCTGTTTGGTGGAGATGATATTTAATAAAATAAGTAGAAATCCACTAAAAGTTTTGTTTGGTTATCTTGCAATCCCGAGATAATCGTCTCCATGCTCCAAATCCATTTTAAAGCCATTTTTAAGGCATTTCGCGCATACATGAAATGAACACATTTTTCTCCAAAACTATAACAGATGCAAGCTTGTCCTGTTTGGTGGAGATGATATTTAATAAAATAAGTAGAAATCCACTAAAAGTTTTGTTTGGTTATCTTGCAATCCCGAGATAATCGTCTCCATGCTCCAAATCCATTTTAAAGCCATTTTTAAGGCATTTCGCGCATACATGAAATGAACACATTTTTCTCCAAAACTATAACAGATGCAAGCTTGTCCTGTTTGGTGGAGATGATATTTAATAAAATAAGTAGAAATCCACTAAAAGTTTTGTTTGGTTATATTGCAATCCCGAGATAATCGTCTCCATGCTCCAAATCCATTTTAAAGCCATTTTTAAGGCATTTCGCGCATACATGAAATGAACACATTTTTCTCCAAAACTATAACAGATGCAAGCTTGTCCTGTTTGGTGGAGATGATATTTAATAAAATAAGTAGAAATCCACTAAAAGTTTTGTTTGGTTATATTGCAATCCCGAGATAATTGTCTCCATGCTCCAAATCCATTTTAAAGCCATTTTTAAGGCATTTCGCGCATACATGAAATGAACACATTTTTCTCCAAAACTATAACAGATGCAAGCTTGTCCTGTTTGGTGGAGATGATATTTAATAAAATAAGTAGAAATCCACTAAAAGTTTTGTTTGGTTATCTTGCAATCCCGAGATAATCGTCTCCATGCTCCAAATCCATTTTAAAGCCATTTTTAAGGCATTTCGCGCATACATGAAATGAACACATTTTTCTCCAAAACTATAACAGATGCAAGCTTGTCCTGTTTGGTGGAGATGATATTTAATAAAATAAGTAGAAATCCACTAAAAGTTTTGTTTGGTTATATTGCAATCCCGAGATAATCGTCTCCATGCTCCAAATCCATTTTAAAGCCATTTTTAAGGCATTTCGCGCATACATGAAATGAACACATTTTTCTACAAAACTATAACAGATGCAAGCTTGTCCTGTTTGGTGGAGATGATATTTAATAAAATAAGTAGAAATCCACTAAAAGTTTTGTTTGGTTATCTTGCAATCCCGAGATAATCGTCTCCATGCTCCAAATCCATTTTAAAGCCATTTTTAAGGCATTTCGCGCATACATGAAATGAACACATTTTTCTCCAAAACTATAACAGATGCAAGCTTGTCCTGTTTGGTGGAGATGATATTTAATAAAATAAGTAGAAATCCACTAAAAGTTTTGTTTGGTTATCTTGCAATCCCGAGATAATCGTCTCCATGCTCCAAATCCATTTTAAAGCCATTTTTAAGGCATTTCGCGCATACATGAAATGAACACATTTTTCTCCAAAACTATAACAGATGCAAGCTTGTCCTGTTTGGTGGAGATAATATTTAATAAAATAAGTAGAAATCTACTAAAAGTTTCGTTTGTTTATATTGCCATCCTGAGATAATCGTCTCCATGCTCCAAATCCATTTTAAAGCCATTTCAAAGGCATTTTGCGCATACATGAAATGAACACATTTTTCTCCAAAACTATAACACATGCAAGCTTGTCCTGTTTGGTGGAGATGATATTTAATAAAATAAGTAGAAATCCACTAAAAGTTTTGTTTGGTTATCTTGCAATCCCGAGATAATCGTCTCCATGCTCCAAATCCATTTTAAAGCCATTTTTAAGGCATTTCGCGCATACATGAAATGAACACATTTTTCTCCAAAACTATAACAGATGCAAGCTTGTCCTGTTTGGTGGAGATGATATTTAATAAAATAAGTAGAAATCCACTAAAAGTTTTGTTTGGTTATCTTGCAATCCCGAGATAATCGTCTCCATGCTCCAAATCCATTTTAAAGCCATTTTTAAGGCATTTCGCGCATACATGAAATGAACACATTTTTCTCCAAAACTATAACAGATGCAAGCTTGTCCTGTTTGGTGGAGATGATATTTAATAAAATAAGTAGAAATCCACTAAAAGTTTTGTTTGGTTATCTTGCAATCCCGAGATAATCGTCTCCATGCTCCAAATCCATTTTAAAGCCATTTTTAAGGCATTTCGCGCATACATGAAATGAACACATTTTTCTCCAAAACTATAACAGATGCAAGCTTGTCCTGTTTGGTGGAGATGATATTTAATAAAATAAGTAGAAATCCACTAAAAGTTTTGTTTGGTTATCTTGCAATCCCCAGATAATCGTCTCCATGCTCCAAATCCATTTTAAAGCCATTTTTAAGGCATTTCGCGCATACATGAAATGAACACATTTTTCTCCAAAACTATAACAGATGCAAGCTTGTCCTGTTTGGTGGAGATGATATTTAATAAAATAAGTAGAAATCCACTAAAAGTTTTGTTTGGTTATCTTGCAATCCCGAGATAATCGTCTCCATGCTCCAAATCCATTTTAAAGCCATTTTTAAGGCATTTCGCGCATACATGAAATGAACACATTTTTCTCCAAAACTATAACAGATGCAAGCTTGTCCTGTTTGGTGGAGATGATATTTAATAAAATAAGTAGAAATCCACTAAAAGTTTTGTTTGGTTATCTTGCAATCCCGAGATAATCGTCTCCATGCTCCAAATCCATTTTAAAGCCATTTTTAAGGCATTTCGCGCATACATGAAATGAACACATTTTTCTCCAAAACTATAACAGATGCAAGCTTGTCCTGTTTGGTGGAGATGATATTTAATAAAATAAGTAGAAATCCACTAAAAGTTTTGTTTGGTTATATTGCAATCCCGAGATAATCGTCTCCATGCTCCAAATCCATTTTAAAGCCATTTTTAAGGCATTTCGCGCATACATGAAATGAACACATTTTTCTCCAAAACTATAACAGATGCAAGCTTGTCCTGTTTGGTGGAGATGATATTTAATAAAATAAGTAGAAATCCACTAAAAGTTTTGTTTGGTTATATTGCAATCCCGAGATAATTGTCTCCATGCTCCAAATCCATTTTAAAGCCATTTTTAAGGCATTTCGCGCATACATGAAATGAACACATTTTTCTCCAAAACTATAACAGATGCAAGCTTGTCCTGTTTGGTGGAGATGATATTTAATAAAATAAGTAGAAATCCACTAAAAGTTTTGTTTGGTTATCTTGCAATCCCGAGATAATCGTCTCCATGCTCCAAATCCATTTTAAAGCCATTTTTAAGGCATTTCGCGCATACATGAAATGAACACATTTTTCTCCAAAACTATAACAGATGCAAGCTTGTCCTGTTTGGTGGAGATGATATTTAATAAAATAAGTAGAAATCCACTAAAAGTTTTGTTTGGTTATATTGCAATCCCGAGATAATCGTCTCCATGCTCCAAATCCATTTTAAAGCCATTTTTAAGGCATTTCGCGCATACATGAAATGAACACATTTTTCTACAAAACTATAACAGATGCAAGCTTGTCCTGTTCGGTGGAGATGATATTTAATAAAATAAGTAGAAATCCACTAAAAGTTTTGTTTGGTTATCTTGCAATCCCGAGATAATCGTCTCCATGCTCCAAATCCATTTTAAAGCCATTTTAAGGCATTTCGCGCATACATGAAATGAACACATTTTTCTCCAAAACTATAACAGATGCAAGCTTGTCCTGTTTGGTGGAGATGATATTTAATAAAATAAGTAGAAATCCACTAAAAGTTTTGTTTGGTTATCTTGCAATCCCGAGATAATCGTCTCCATGCTCCAAATCCATTTTAAAGCCATTTTTAAGGCATTTCGCGCATACATGAAATGAACACATTTTTCTCCAAAAACTATAACAGATGCAAGCTTGTCCTGTTTGGTGGAGATGATATTTAATAAAATAAGTAGAAATCCACTAAAAGTTTTGTTTGGTTTATATTGCAATCCCGAGATAATCGTCTCCATGCTCCAAATCCATTTTAAAGCCATTTTTAAGGCATTTCGCGCATACATGAAATGAACACATTTTTCTCCAAAACTATAACAGATGCAAGCTTGTCCTGTTTGGTGGAGATGATATTTAATAAATAAGTAGAAATCCACTAAAAGTTTTGTTTGGTTATCTTGCAATCCCGAGATAATCGTCTCCATGCTCCAAATCCATTTTAAAGCCATTTTTAAGGCATTTCGCGCATACATGAAATGAACACATTTTTCTCCAAAACTATAACAGATGCAAGCTTGTCCTGTTTGGTGGAGATGATATTTAATAAAATAAGTAGAAATCCACTAAAAGTTTTGTTTGGTTATCTTGCAATCCCGAGATAATCGTCTCCATGCTCCAAATCCATTTTAAAGCCATTTTTAAGGCATTTCGCGCATACATGAAATGAACACATTTTTCTCCAAAACTATAACAGATGCAAGCTTGTCCTGTTTGGTGGAGATAATATTTAATAAAATAAGTAGAAATCTACTAAAAGTTTCGTTTGTTTATATTGCCATCCTGAGATAATCGTCTCCATGCTCCAAATCCATTTTAAAGCCATTTCAAAGGCATTTTTGCGCATACATGAAATGAACACATTTTTCTCCAAAACTATAACACATGCAAGCTTGTCCTGTTTGGTGGAGATGATATTTAATAAAATAAGTAGAAATCCACTAAAAGTTTTGTTTGGTTATCTTGCAATCCCGAGATAATCGTCTCCATGCTCCAAATCCATTTTAAAGCCATTTTTAAGGCATTTCGCGCATACATGAAATGAACACATTTTTCTCTAAAACTATAACAGATGCAAGCTTGTCCTGTTTGGTGGAGATGATATTTAATAAAATAAGTAGAAATCCACTAAAAGTTTTGTTTGGTTATCTTGCAATCCCGAGATAATCGTCTCCATGCTCCAAATCCATTTTAAAAGCCATTTTTAAGGCATTTCGCGCATACATGAAATGAACACATTTTTTCTCCAAAACTATAACAGATGCAAGCTTGTCCTGTTTGGTGGGAGATGATATTTAATAAAATAAGTAGAAATCCACTAAAAGTTTTTGTTTGGTTATCTTGCAATCCCGAGATAATCGTCTCCATGCTCCAAATCCATTTTAAAGCCATTTTTAAGGCATTTTCGCGCATACATGAAATGAACACATTTTTCTCCAAAACTATAACAGATGCAAGCTTGTCCTGTTTGGTGGAGATGATATTTAATAAAATAAGTAGAAATCCACTAAAAGTTTTGTTTGGTTATCTTGCAATCCCGAGATAATCGTCTCCATGCTCCAAATCCCTTTTAAAGCCATTTCAAAGGCATTTTCGCGCATACATGAAATGAACACATTTTTCTCCAAAACTATAACACATGCAAGCTTGTCCTGTTTGGTGGAGATGATATTTAATAAAATAAGTAGAAATCCACTAAAAGTTTTGTTTGGTTATCTTGCAATCCCGAGATAATCGTCTCCATGCTCCAAATCCATTTTAAAAGCCATTTTTAAGGCATTTCGCGCATACATGAAATGAACACATTTTTCTCCAAAACTATAACAGATGCAAGCTTGTCCTGTTTGGTGGAGATGATATTTAATAAAATAAGTAGAAATTTCACTAAAAGTTTTGTTTGGTTATCTTGCAATCCCGAGATAATCGTCTCCATGCTCCAAATCCATTTTAAAGCCATTTTTAAGGCATTTCGCGCATACATGAAATGAACACATTTTTCCTCCAAAAACTATAACAGAATGCAAGCTTGTCCTGTTTGGTGGAGATGATATTTAATAAAATAAGTAGAAATCCACTAAAAGTTTTGTTTGGTTATCTTGCAATCCCCGAGATAATCGTCTCCATGCTCCAAATCCATTTTAAAGGCCATTTCAAAGGCATTTTGCGCATACATGAAATGAACACATTTTTCTCCAAAACTATAACACATGCAAGCTTGTCCTGTTTGGTGGAGATGATATTTAATAAAATAAGTAGAAAACCACTAAAAGTTTTGTTTGGTTTATCTTGCAATCCCGAGATAATCGTCTCCATGCTCCAAATCCATTTTAAAGCCATTTTTAAGGCATTTCGCGCATACATGAAATGAACACATTTTTCTCCAAAACTATAACAGATGCAAGCTTGTCCTGTTTGGTGGAGATGAGATGATATTTAATAAAATAAGTAGAAATCCACTAAAAGTTTTGTTTGGTTATCTTGCAATCCCGAGATAATCGTCTCCATGCTCCAAATCCATTTTAAAGCCATTTTTAAGGCATTTCGCGCATACATGAAATGAACACATTTTTCTACAAAAACTATAACAGATGCAAGCTTGTCCTGTTTGGTGGAGATGATATTTAATAAAATAAGTAGAAATCCACTAAAAGTTTTGTTTGGTTATCTTGCAATCCCGAGATAATCGTCTCCATGCTCCAAATCCATTTTAAAGCCATTTTTAAGGCATTTCGCGCATACATGAAATGAACACATTTTTCTCCAAAACTATAAACAGATGCAAGCTTGTCCTGTTTGGTGGAGATGATATTTAATAAAATAAGTAGAAATCCACTAAAAGTTTTGTTTGGTTATCTTGCAATCCCGAGATAATCGTCTCCATGCTCCAAATCCATTTTAAAAGCCATTTTTAAGGCATTTCGCGCATACATGAAATGAACACATTTTTTCTCCAAAACTATAACAGATGCAAGCTTGTCCTGTTGGTGGAGATGATATTTAATAAAATAAGTAGAAATCCACTAAAAGTTTTGTTTGGTTATCTTGCAATCCCGAGATAATCGTCTCCATGCTCCAAATCCATTTTAAAGCCATTTTTAAGGCATTTCGCGCATACATGAAATGAACACATTTTTCTACAAAACTATAACAGATGCAAGCTTGTCCTGTTTGGTGGAGATGATATTTAATAAAATAAGTAGAAATCCACTAAAAGTTTTGTTTGGTTATCTTGCAATCCCGAGATAATCGTCTCCATGCTCCAAATCCATTTTAAAGCCATTTTTAAGGCATTTCGCGCATACATGAAATGAAACACAATTTTTCTCCAAAACTATAACAGATGCAAGCTTGTCCTGTTTGGTGGAGATGATATTTAATAAAATAAGTAGAAATCCACTAAAAGTTTTGTTTGGTTATCTTGCAATCCCGAGATAAATCGTCTCCATGCTCCAAATCCATTTTAAAAGCCATTTTTAAGGCATTTCGCGCATACATGAAATGAACACATTTTTCTCCAAAACTATAAACAGATGCAAGCTTGTCCTGTTTGGTGGAGATGATATTTAATAAAATAAGTAGAAATCCACTAAAAGTTTTGTTTGGTTATCTTGCAATCCCGAGATAATCGTCTCCATGCTCCAAATCCATTTTAAAGCCATTTTTAAGGCATTTCGCGCATACATGAAATGAACACATTTTTCTCCAAAACTATAACAGATGCAAGCTTGTCCTGTTTGGTGGAGATGATATTTAATAAAATAAGTAGAAATCCACTAAAAGTTTTGTTTGGTTATCTTGCAATCCCGAGATAATCGTCTCCATGCTCCAAATCCATTTTAAAGCCATTTTTAAGGCATTTCGCGCATACATGAAATGAACACATTTTTCTCCAAAACTATAACAGATGCAAGCTTGTCCTGTTTGGTGGAGATGATATTTAATAAAATAAGTAGAAATCCACTAAAAGTTTTGTTTGGTTATCTTGCAATCCCGAGATAATCGTCTCCATGCTCCAAATCCATTTTAAAGCCATTTTTAAGGCATTTCGCGCATACATGAAATGAACACATTTTTCTCCAAAACTATAACAGATGCAAGCTTGTCCTGTTTGGTGGAGATGATATTTAATAAAATAAGTAGAAATCCACTAAAAGTTTTTGTTTGGTTATCTTGCAATCCCGAGATAATCGTCTCCATGCTCCCAAATCCATTTTTAAAGCCATTTTTAAGGCATTTCGCGCATACATGAAAATGAACACATTTTTCTCCAAAACTATAACAGATGCAAGCTTGTCCTGTTTGGTGGAGATGATATTTAATAAAATAAGTAGAAATCCACTAAAAGTTTTGTTTGGTTATCTTGCAATCCCGAGATAATCGTCTCCATGCTCCAAATCCATTTTAAAGCCATTTTTAAGGCATTTCGCGCATACATGAAATGAACACATTTTTCTCCAAAACTATAACAGATGCAAGCTTGTCCTGTTTGGTGGAGATGATATTTAATAAAATAAGTAGAAATCCACTAAAAGTTTTGTTTGGTTATCTTGCAATCCCGAGATAATCGTCTCCATGCTCCAAATCCATTTTAAAGCCATTTTTAAGGCATTTCGCGCATACATGAAATGAACACATTTTTCTCCAAAACTATAACAGATGCAAGCTTGTCCTGTTTGGTGGAGATGATATTTAATAAAATAAGTAGAAATCCACTAAAAAGTTTTTGTTTGGTTATCTTGCAATCCCGAGATAATCGTCTCCATGCTCCAAATCCATTTTAAAGCCATTTTTAAGGCATTTCGCGCATACATGAAATGAACACATTTTTCTCCAAAACTATAACAGATGCAAGCTTGTCCTGTTTGGTGGAGATGATATTTAATAAAATAAGTAGAAATCCACTAAAAGTTTTGTTTGGTTATCTTGCAATCCCGAGATAATCGTCTCCATGCTCCAAATCCATTTTAAAAGCCATTTTTAAGGCATTTCGCGCATACATGAAATGAACACATTTTTCCTCCAAAACTATAACAGATGCAAGCTTGTCCTGTTTGGTGGAGATGATATTTAATAAAAATAAGTAGAAATCCACTAAAAGTTTTGTTTGGTTATATTGCAATCCCGAGATAATTCGTCTCCATGCTCCAAATCCATTTTAAAAGCCATTTTTTAAGGGCATTTCGCGCATACATGAAATGAACAACATTTTTTCTCCAAAACTATAACAGATTGCAAGCAGAAATCCACTAAAAGTTTTGTTTGGTTATCTTGCAATCCCGAGATAATCGTCTCCATGCTCCAAATCCATTTTAAAGCCATTTTTAAGGCATTTCGCGCATACATGAAATGAACACATTTTTCTCCAAAACTATAACAGATGCAAGCTTGTCCTGTTTGGTGGAGATGATATTTAATAAAATAAGTAGAAATCCACTAAAAGTTTTGTTTGGTTATATTGCAATCCCGAGATAATCGTCTCCATGCTCCAAATCCATTTTAAAGCCATTTTTAAGGCATTTCGCGCATACATGAAATGAACACATTTTTCTACAAAACTATAACAGATGCAAGCTTGTCCTGTTTGGTGGAGATGATATTTAATAAAATAAGTAGAAATCCACTAAAAGTTTTGTTTGGTTATCTTGCAATCCCGAGATAATCGTCTCCATGCTCCAAATCCATTTTAAAGCCATTTTTAAGGCATTTCGCGCATACATGAAATGAACACATTTTTCTCCAAAACTATAACAGATGCAAGCTTGTCCTGTTTGGTGGAGATGATATTTAATAAAATAAGTAGAAATCCACTAAAAGTTTTGTTTGGTTATCTTGCAATCCCGAGATAATCGTCTCCATGCTCCAAATCCATTTTAAAGCCATTTTTAAGGCATTTCGCGCATACATGAAATGAACACATTTTTCTCCAAAACTATAACAGATGCAAGCTTGTCCTGTTTGGTGGAGATAATATTTAATAAAATAAGTAGAAATCTACTAAAAGTTTCGTTTGTTTATATTGCCATCCTGAGATAATCGTCTCCATGCTCCAAATCCATTTTAAAGCCATTTCAAAGGCATTTTGCGCATACATGAAATGAACACATTTTTCTCCAAAACTATAACACATGCAAGCTTGTCCTGTTTGGTGGAGATGATATTTAATAAAATAAGTAGAAATCCACTAAAAGTTTTGTTTGGTTATCTTGCAATCCCGAGATAATCGTCTCCATGCTCCAAATCCATTTTAAAGCCATTTTTAAGGCATTTCGCGCATACATGAAATGAACACATTTTTCTCCAAAACTATAACAGATGCAAGCTTGTCCTGTTTGGTGGAGATGATATTTAATAAAATAAGTAGAAATCCACTAAAAGTTTTGTTTGGTTATCTTGCAATCCCGAGATAATCGTCTCCATGCTCCAAATCCATTTTAAAGCCATTTTTAAGGCATTTCGCGCATACATGAAATGAACACATTTTTCTCCAAAACTATAACAGATGCAAGCTTGTCCTGTTTGGTGGAGATGATATTTAATAAAATAAGTAGAAATCCACTAAAAGTTTTGTTTGGTTATCTTGCAATCCCGAGATAATCGTCTCCATGCTCCAAATCCATTTTAAAGCCATTTTTAAGGCATTTCGCGCATACATGAAATGAACACATTTTTCTCCAAAACTATAACAGATGCAAGCTTGTCCTGTTTGGTGGAGATGATATTTAATAAAATAAGTAGAAATCCACTAAAAGTTTTGTTTGGTTATCTTGCAATCCCGAGATAATCGTCTCCATGCTCCAAATCCATTTTAAAGCCATTTTTAAGGCATTTCGCGCATACATGAAATGAACACATTTTTCTCCAAAACTATAACAGATGCAAGCTTGTCCTGTTTGGTGGAGATGATATTTAATAAAATAAGTAGAAATCCACTAAAAGTTTTGTTTGGTTATCTTGCAATCCCGAGATAATCGTCTCCATGCTCCAAATCCATTTTAAAGCCATTTTTAAGGCATTTCGCGCATACATGAAATGAACACATTTTTCTCCAAAACTATAACAGATGCAAGCTTGTCCTGTTTGGTGGAGATGATATTTAATAAAATAAGTAGAAATCCACTAAAAGTTTTGTTTGGTTATCTTGCAATCCCGAGATAATCGTCTCCATGCTCCAAATCCATTTTAAAGCCATTTTTAAGGCATTTCGCGCATACATGAAATGAACACATTTTTCTCCAAAACTATAACAGATGCAAGCTTGTCCTGTTTGGTGGAGATGATATTTAATAAAATAAGTAGAAATCCACTAAAAGTTTTGTTTGGTTATATTGCAATCCCGAGATAATCGTCTCCATGCTCCAAATCCATTTTAAAGCCATTTTTAAGGCATTTCGCGCATACATGAAATGAACACATTTTTCTCCAAAACTATAACAGATGCAAGCTTGTCCTGTTTGGTGGAGATGATATTTAATAAAATAAGTAGAAATCCACTAAAAGTTTTGTTTGGTTATATTGCAATCCCGAGATAATTGTCTCCATGCTCCAAATCCATTTTAAAGCCATTTTTAAGGCATTTCGCGCATACATGAAATGAACACATTTTTCTCCAAAACTATAACAGATGCAAGCTTGTCCTGTTTGGTGGAGATGATATTTAATAAAATAAGTAGAAATCCACTAAAAGTTTTGTTTGGTTATCTTGCAATCCCGAGATAATCGTCTCCATGCTCCAAATCCATTTTAAAGCCATTTTTAAGGCATTTCGCGCATACATGAAATGAACACATTTTTCTCCAAAACTATAACAGATGCAAGCTTGTCCTGTTTGGTGGAGATGATATTTAATAAAATAAGTAGAAATCCACTAAAAGTTTTGTTTGGTTATATTGCAATCCCGAGATAATCGTCTCCATGCTCCAAATCCATTTTAAAGCCATTTTTAAGGCATTTCGCGCATACATGAAATGAACACATTTTTCTACAAAACTATAACAGATGCAAGCTTGTCCTGTTCGGTGGAGATGATATTTAATAAAATAAGTAGAAATCCACTAAAAGTTTTGTTTGGTTATCTTGCAATCCCGAGATAATCGTCTCCATGCTCCAAATCCATTTTAAAGCCATTTTTAAGGCATTTCGCGCATACATGAAATGAACACATTTTTCTCCAAAACTATAACAGATGCAAGCTTGTCCTGTTTGGTGGAGATGATATTTAATAAAATAAGTAGAAATCCACTAAAAGTTTTGTTTGGTTATCTTGCAATCCCGAGATAATCGTCTCCATGCTCCAAATCCATTTTAAAGCCATTTTTAAGGCATTTCGCGCATACATGAAATGAACACATTTTTCTCCAAAACTATAACAGATGCAAGCTTGTCCTGTTTGGTGGAGATGATATTTAATAAAATAAGTAGAAATCCACTAAAAGTTTTGTTTGGTTATATTGCAATCCCGAGATAATCGTCTCCATGCTCCAAATCCATTTTAAAGCCATTTTTAAGGCATTTCGCGCATACATGAAATGAACACATTTTTCTCCAAAACTATAACAGATGCAAGCTTGTCCTGTTTGGTGGAGATGATATTTAATAAAATAAGTAGAAATCCACTAAAAGTTTTGTTTGGTTATCTTGCAATCCCGAGATAATCGTCTCCATGCTCCAAATCCATTTTAAAGCCATTTTTAAGGCATTTCGCGCATACATGAAATGAACACATTTTTCTCCAAAACTATAACAGATGCAAGCTTGTCCTGTTTGGTGGAGATGATATTTAATAAAATAAGTAGAAATCCACTAAAAGTTTTGTTTGGTTATCTTGCAATCCCGAGATAATCGTCTCCATGCTCCAAATCCATTTTAAAGCCATTTTTAAGGCATTTCGCGCATACATGAAATGAACACATTTTTCTCCAAAACTATAACAGATGCAAGCTTGTCCTGTTTGGTGGAGATAATATTTAATAAAATAAGTAGAAATCTACTAAAAGTTTCGTTTGTTTATATTGCCATCCTGAGATAATCGTCTCCATGCTCCAAATCCATTTTAAAGCCATTTCAAAGGCATTTTGCGCATACATGAAATGAACACATTTTTCTCCAAAACTATAACACATGCAAGCTTGTCCTGTTTGGTGGAGATGATATTTAATAAAATAAGTAGAAATCCACTAAAAGTTTTGTTTGGTTATCTTGCAATCCCGAGATAATCGTCTCCATGCTCCAAATCCATTTTAAAGCCATTTTTAAGGCATTTCGCGCATACATGAAATGAACACATTTTTCTCTAAAACTATAACAGATGCAAGCTTGTCCTGTTTGGTGGAGATGATATTTAATAAAATAAGTAGAAATCCACTAAAAGTTTTGTTTGGTTATCTTGCAATCCCGAGATAATCGTCTCCATGCTCCAAATCCATTTTAAAGCCATTTTTAAGGCATTTCGCGCATACATGAAATGAACACATTTTTCTCCAAAACTATAACAGATGCAAGCTTGTCCTGTTTGGTGGAGATGATATTTAATAAAATAAGTAGAAATCCACTAAAAGTTTTGTTTGGTTATCTTGCAATCCCGAGATAATCGTCTCCATGCTCCAAATCCATTTTAAAGCCATTTTTAAGGCATTTCGCGCATACATGAAATGAACACATTTTTCTCCAAAACTATAACAGATGCAAGCTTGTCCTGTTTGGTGGAGATGATATTTAATAAAATAAGTAGAAATCCACTAAAAGTTTTGTTTGGTTATCTTGCAATCCCGAGATAATCGTCTCCATGCTCCAAATCCCTTTTAAAGCCATTTCAAAGGCATTTTGCGCATACATGAAATGAACACATTTTTCTCCAAAACTATAACACATGCAAGCTTGTCCTGTTTGGTGGAGATGATATTTAATAAAATAAGTAGAAATCCACTAAAAGTTTTGTTTGGTTATCTTGCAATCCCGAGATAATCGTCTCCATGCTCCAAATCCATTTTAAAGCCATTTTTAAGGCATTTCGCGCATACATGAAATGAACACATTTTTCTCCAAAACTATAACAGATGCAAGCTTGTCCTGTTTGGTGGAGATGATATTTAATAAAATAAGTAGAAATTTACTAAAAGTTTTGTTTGGTTATCTTGCAATCCCGAGATAATCGTCTCCATGCTCCAAATCCATTTTAAAGCCATTTTTAAGGCATTTCGCGCATACATGAAATGAACACATTTTTCTCCAAAACTATAACAGATGCAAGCTTGTCCTGTTTGGTGGAGATGATATTTAATAAAATAAGTAGAAATCCACTAAAAGTTTTGTTTGGTTATCTTGCAATCCCGAGATAATCGTCTCCATGCTCCAAATCCATTTTAAAGCCATTTCAAAGGCATTTTGCGCATACATGAAATGAACACATTTTTCTCCAAAACTATAACACATGCAAGCTTGTCCTGTTTGGTGGAGATGATATTTAATAAAATAAGTAGAAAACCACTAAAAGTTTTGTTTGGTTATCTTGCAATCCCGAGATAATCGTCTCCATGCTCCAAATCCATTTTAAAGCCATTTTTAAGGCATTTCGCGCATACATGAAATGAACACATTTTTCTCCAAAACTATAACAGATGCAAGCTTGTCCTGTTTGGTGGAGATGAGATGATATTTAATAAAATAAGTAGAAATCCACTAAAAGTTTTGTTTGGTTATCTTGCAATCCCGAGATAATCGTCTCCATGCTCCAAATCCATTTTAAAGCCATTTTTAAGGCATTTCGCGCATACATGAAATGAACACATTTTTCTCCAAAACTATAACAGATGCAAGCTTGTCCTGTTTGGTGGAGATGATATTTAATAAAATAAGTAGAAATCCACTAAAAGTTTTGTTTGGTTATCTTGCAATCCCGAGATAATCGTCTCCATGCTCCAAATCCATTTTAAAGCCATTTTTAAGGCATTTCGCGCATACATGAAATGAACACATTTTTCTCCAAAACTATAACAGATGCAAGCTTGTCCTGTTTGGTGGAGATGATATTTAATAAAATAAGTAGAAATCCACTAAAAGTTTTGTTTGGTTATCTTGCAATCCCGAGATAATCGTCTCCATGCTCCAAATCCATTTTAAAGCCATTTTTAAGGCATTTCGCGCATACATGAAATGAACACATTTTTCTCCAAAACTATAACAGATGCAAGCTTGTCCTGTTTGGTGGAGATGATATTTAATAAAATAAGTAGAAATCCACTAAAAGTTTTGTTTGGTTATATTGCAATCCCGAGATAATCGTCTTCATGCTCCAAATCCATTTTAAAGCCATTTTTAAGGCATTTCGCGCATACATGAAATGAACACATTTTTCTCCAAAACTATAACAGATGCAAGCTTGTCCTGTTTGGTGGAGATGATATTTAATAAAATAAGTAGAAATCCACTAAAAGTTTTGTTTGGTTATCTTGCAATCCCGAGATAATCGTCTCCATGCTCCAAATCCATTTTAAAGCCATTTTTAAGGCATTTCGCGCATACATGAAATGAACACATTTTTCTCCAAAACTATAACAGATGCAAGCTTGTCCTGTTTGGTGGAGATAATATTTAATAAAATAAGTAGAAATCTACTAAAAGTTTCGTTTGTTTATATTGCCATCCTGAGATAATCGTCTCCATGCTCCAAATCCATTTTAAAGCCATTTCAAAGGCATTTTGCGCATACATGAAATGAACACATTTTTCTCCAAAACTATAACACATGCAAGCTTGTCCTGTTTGGTGGAGATGATATTTAATAAAATAAGTAGAAATCCACTAAAAGTTTTGTTTGGTTATCTTGCAATCCCGAGATAATCGTCTCCATGCTCCAAATCCATTTTAAAGCCATTTTTAAGGCATTTCGCGCATACATGAAATGAACACATTTTTCTCCAAAACTATAACAGATGCAAGCTTGTCCTGTTTGGTGGAGATGATATTTAATAAAATAAGTAGAAATCCACTAAAAGTTTTGTTTGGTTATCTTGCAATCCCGAGATAATCGTCTCCATGCTCCAAATCCATTTTAAAGCCATTTTTAAGGCATTTCGCGCATACATGAAATGAACACATTTTTCTCCAAAACTATAACAGATGCAAGCTTGTCCTGTTTGGTGGAGATAATATTTAATAAAATAAGTAGAAAACTACTAAAAGTTTCGTTTGTTTATATTGCCATCCTGAGATAATCGTCTCCATGCTCCAAATCCATTTTAAAGCCATTTCAAAGGCATTTTGCGCATACATGAAATGAACACATTTTTCTCCAAAACTATAACACATGCAAGCTTGTCCTGTTTGGTGGAGATGATATTTAATAAAATAAGTAGAAATCCACTAAAAGTTTTGTTTGGTTATTTTGCAATCCCGAGATAATCATCTCCATGCTCCAAATCCATTTTAAAGCCATTTTTAAGGCATTTCGCGCATACATGAAATGAACACATTTTTCTCTAAAACTATAACAGATGCAAGCTTGTCCTGTTTGGTGGAGATGATATTTAATAAAATAAGTAGAAATCCACTAAAAGTTTTGTTTGGTTATCTTGCAATCCCGAGATAATCGTCTCCATGCTCCAAATCCATTTTAAAGCCATTTTTAAGGCATTTCGCGCATACATGAAATGAACACATTTTTCTCCAAAACTATAACAGATGCAAGCTTGTCCTGTTTGGTGGAGATGATATTTAATAAAATAAGTAGAAATCCACTAAAAGTTTTGTTTGGTTATCTTGCAATCCCGAGATAATCGTCTCCATGCTCCAAATCCATTTTAAAGCCATTTTTAAGGCATTTCGCGCATACATGAAATGAACACATTTTTCTCCAAAACTATAACAGATGCAAGCTTGTCCTGTTTGGTGGAGATGATATTTAATAAAATAAGTAGAAATCCACTAAAAGTTTTGTTTGGTTATCTTGCAATCCCGAGATAATCGTCTCCATGCTCCAAATCCATTTTAAAGCCATTTTTAAGGCATTTCGCGCATACATGAAATGAACACATTTTTCTCCAAAACTATAACAGATGCAAGCTTGTCCTGTTTGGTGGAGATAATATTTAATAAAATAAGTAGAAATCTACTAAAAGTTTCGTTTGTTTATATTGCCATCCTGAGATAATCGTCTCCATGCTCCAAATCCATTTTAAAGCCATTTCAAAGGCATTTTGCGCATACATGAAATGAACACATTTTTCTCCAAAACTATAACACATGCAAGCTTGTCCTGTTTGGTGGAGATGATATTTAATAAAATAAGTAGAAATCCACTAAAAGTTTTGTTTGGTTATCTTGCAATCCCGAGATAATCGTCTCCATGCTCCAAATCCATTTTAAAGCCATTTTTAAGGCATTTCGCGCATACATGAAATGAACACATTTTTCTCTAAAACTATAACAGATGCAAGCTTGTCCTGTTTGGTGGAGATGATATTTAATAAAATAAGTAGAAATCCACTAAAAGTTTTGTTTGGTTATCTTGCAATCCCGAGATAATCGTCTCCATGCTCCAAATCCATTTTAAAGCCATTTTTAAGGCATTTCGCGCATACATGAAATGAACACATTTTTCTCCAAAACTATAACAGATGCAAGCTTGTCCTGTTTGGTGGAGATGATATTTAATAAAATAAGTAGAAATCCACTAAAAGTTTTGTTTGGTTATCTTGCAATCCCGAGATAATCGTCTCCATGCTCCAAATCCATTTTAAAGCCATTTTTAAGGCATTTCGCGCATACATGAAATGAACACATTTTTCTCCAAAACTATAACAGATGCAAGCTTGTCCTGTTTGGTGGAGATGATATTTAATAAAATAAGTAGAAATCCACTAAAAGTTTTGTTTGGTTATCTTGCAATCCCGAGATAATCGTCTCCATGCTCCAAATCCATTTTAAAGCCATTTCAAAGGCATTTTGCGCATACATGAAATGAACACATTTTTCTCCAAAACTATAACACATGCAAGCTTGTCCTGTTTGGTGGAGATGATATTTAATAAAATAAGTAGAAATCCACTAAAAGTTTTGTTTGGTTATCTTGCAATCCCGAGATAATCGTCTCCATGCTCCAAATCCATTTTAAAGCCATTTTTAAGGCATTTCGCGCATACATGAAATGAACACATTTTTCTCCAAAACTATAACAGATGCAAGCTTGTCCTGTTTGGTGGAGATGATATTTAATAAAATAAGTAGAAATCCACTAAAAGTTTTGTTTGGTTATCTTGCAATCCCGAGATAATCGTCTCCATGCTCCAAATCCATTTTAAAGCCATTTTTAAGGCATTTCGCGCATACATGAAATGAACACATTTTTCTCCAAAACTATAACAGATGCAAGCTTGTCCTGTTTGGTGGAGATGATATTTAATAAAATAAGTAGAAATCCACTAAAAGTTTTGTTTGGTTATCTTGCAATACCGAGATAATCGTCTCCATGCTCCAAATCCATTTTAAAGCCATTTCAAAGGCATTTTGCGCATACATGAAATGAACACATTTTTCTCCAAAACTATAACACATGCAAGCTTGTCCTGTTTGGTGGAGATGATATTTAATAAAATAAGTAGAAAACCACTAAAAGTTTTGTTTGATTATCTTGCAATCCCGAGATAATCGTCTCCATGCTCCAAATCCATTTTAAAGCCATTTTTAAGGCATTTCGCGCATACATGAAATGAACACATTTTTCTCCAAAACTATAACAGATGCAAGCTTGTCCTGTTTGGTGGAGATGATATTTAATAAAATAAGTAGAAATCCACTAAAAGTTTTGTTTGGTTATCTTGCAATCCCGAGATAATCGTCTCCATGCTCCAAATCCATTTTAAAGCCATTTTTAAGGCATTTTGCGCATACATGAAATGAACACATTTTTCTCCAAAACTATAACAGATGCAAGCTTGTCCTGTTTGGTGGAGATGATATTTAATAAAATAAGTAGAAATCCACTAAAAGTTTTGTTTGGTTATCTTGCAATCCCGAGATAATCGTCTCCATGCTCCAAATCCATTTTAAAGCCATTTTTAAGGCATTTCGCGCATACATGAAGTGAACACATTTTTCTCCAAAACTATAACAGATGCAAGCTTGTCCTGTTTGGTGGAGATGATATTTAATAAAATAAGTAGAAATCCACTAAAAGTTTTGTTTGGTTATCTTGCAATCCCGAGATAATCGTCTCCATGCTCCAAATCCATTTTAAAGCCATTTTTAAGGCATTTCGCGCATACATGAAATGAACACATTTTTCTCCAAAACTATAACAGATGCAAGCTTGTCCTGTTTGGTGGAGATGATATTTAATAAAATAAGTAGAAATCCACTAAAAGTTTTGTTTGGTTATATTGCAATCCCGAGATAATCGTCTCCATGCTCCAAATCCATTTTAAAGCCATTTTTAAGGCATTTCGCGCATACATGAAATGAACACATTTTTCTCCAAAACTATAACAGATGCAAGCTTGTCCTGTTTGGTGGAGATGATATTTAATAAAATAAGTAGAAATCCACTAAAAGTTTTGTTTGGTTATATTGCAATCCCGAGATAATCGTCTCCATGCTCCAAATCCATTTTAAAGCCATTTTTAAGGCATTTCGCGCATACATGAAATGAACACATTTTTCTCCAAAACTATAACAGATGCAAGCTTGTCCTGTTTGGTGGAGATAATATTTAATAAAATAAGTAGAAATCTACTAAAAGTTTCGTTTGTTTATATTGCCATCCTGAGATAATCGTCTCCATGCTCCAAATCCATTTTAAAGCCATTTCAAAGGCATTTTGCGCATACATGAAATGAACACATTTTTCTCCAAAACTATAACACATGCAAGCTTGTCCTGTTTGGTGGAGATGATATTTAATAAAATAAGTAGAAATCCACTAAAAGTTTTGTTTGGTTATCTTGCAATCCCGAGATAATCGTCTCCATGCTCCAAATCCATTTTAAAGCCATTTTTAAGGCATTTCGCGCATACATGAAATGAACACATTTTTCTCTAAAACTATAACAGATGCAAGCTTGTCCTGTTTGGTGGAGATGATATTTAATAAAATAAGTAGAAATCCACTAAAAGTTTTGTTTGGTTATCTTGCAATCCCGAGATAATCGTCTCCATGCTCCAAATCCATTTTAAAGCCATTTTTAAGGCATTTCGCGCATACATGAAATGAACACATTTTTCTCCAAAACTATAACAGATGCAAGCTTGTCCTGTTTGGTGGAGATGATATTTAATAAAATAAGTAGAAATCCACTAAAAGTTTTGTTTGGTTATCTTGCAATCCCGAGATAATCGTCTCCATGCTCCAAATCCATTTTAAAGCCATTTTTAAGGCATTTCGCGCATACATGAAATGAACACATTTTTCTCCAAAACTATAACAGATGCAAGCTTGTCCTGTTTGGTGGAGATGATATTTAATAAAATAAGTAGAAATCCACTAAAAGTTTTGTTTGGTTATCTTGCAATCCCGAGATAATCGTCTCCATGCTCCAAATCCATTTTAAAGCCATTTCAAAGGCATTTTGCGCATACATGAAATGAACACATTTTTCTCCAAAACTATAACACATGCAAGCTTGTCCTGTTTGGTGGAGATGATATTTAATAAAATAAGTAGAAATCCACTAAAAGTTTTGTTTGGTTATCTTGCAATCCCGAGATAATCGTCTCCATGCTCCAAATCCATTTTAAAGCCATTTTTAAGGCATTTCGCGCATACATGAAATGAACACATTTTTCTCCAAAACTATAACAGATGCAAGCTTGTCCTGTTTGGTGGAGATGATATTTAATAAAATAAGTAGAAATCCACTAAAAGTTTTGTTTGGTTATCTTGCAATCCCGAGATAATCGTCTCCATGCTCCAAATCCATTTTAAAGCCATTTTTAAGGCATTTCGCGCATACATGAAATGAACACATTTTTCTCCAAAACTATAACAGATGCAAGCTTGTCCTGTTTGGTGGAGATGATATTTAATAAAATAAGTAGAAATCCACTAAAAGTTTTGTTTGGTTATCTTGCAATCCCGAGATAATCGTCTCCATGCTCCAAATCCATTTTAAAGCCATTTTTAAGGCATTTCGCGCATACATGAAATGAACACATTTTTCTCCAAAACTATAACAGATGCAAGCTTGTCCTGTTTGGTGGAGATGATATTTAATAAAATAAGTAGAAATCCACTAAAAGTTTTGTTTGGTTATCTTGCAATCCCGAGATAATCGTCTCCATGCTCCAAATCCATTTTAAAGCCATTTTTAAGGCATTTCGCGCATACATGAAATGAACACATTTTTCTCCAAAACTATAACAGATGCAAGCTTGTCCTGTTTGGTGGAGATGATATTTAATAAAATAAGTAGAAATCCACTAAAAGTTTTGTTTGGTTATCTTGCAATCCCGAGATAATCGTCTCCATGCTCCAAATCCATTTTAAAGCCATTTTTAAGGCATTTCGCGCATACATGAAATGAACACATTTTTCTCCAAAACTATAACAGATGCAAGCTTGTCCTGTTTGGTGGAGATGATATTTAATAAAATAAGTAGAAATCCACTAAAAGTTTTGTTTGGTTATCTTGCAATCCCGAGATAATCGTCTCCATGCTCCAAATCCATTTTAAAGCCATTTTTAAGGCATTTCGCGCATACATGAAATGAACACATTTTTCTCCAAAACTATAACAGATGCAAGCTTGTCCTGTTTGGTGGAGATCATATTTAATAAAATAAGTAGAAATCTACTAAAAGTTTCGTTTGTTTATATTGCCATCCTGAGATAATCGTCTCCATGCTCCAAATCCATTTTAAAGCCATTTCAAAGGCATTTTGCGCATACATGAAATGAACACATTTTTCTCCAAAACTATAACACATGCAAGCTTGTCCTGTTTGGTGGAGATGATATTTAATAAAATAAGTAGAAAACCACTAAAAGTTTTGTTTGGTTATCTTGCAATCCCGAGATAATCGTCTCCATGCTCCAAATCCATTTTAAAGCCATTTTTAAGGCATTTCGCGCATACATGAAATGAACACATTTTTCTCCAAAACTATAACAGATGCAAGCTTGTCCTGTTTGGTGGAGATGATATTTAATAAAATAAGTAGAAATCCACTAAAAGTTTTGTTTGGTTATCTTGCAATCCCGAGATAATCGTCTCCATGCTCCAAATCCATTTTAAAGCCATTTCAAAGGCATTTTGCGCATACATGAAATGAACACATTTTTCTCCAAAACTATAACACATGCAAGCTTGTCCTGTTTGGTGGAGATGATATTTAATAAAATAAGTAGAAATCCACTAAAAGTTTTGTTTGGTTATCTTGCAATCCCGAGATAATCGTCTCCATGCTCCAAATCCATTTTAAAGCCATTTTTAAGGCATTTCGCGCATACATGAAATGAACACATTTTTCTCCAAAACTATAACAGATGCAAGCTTGTCCTGTTTGGTGGAGATGATATTTAATAAAATAAGTAGAAATCCACTAAAAGTTTTGTTTGGTTATCTTGCAATCCCGAGATAATCGTCTCCATGCTCCAAATCCATTTTAAAGCCATTTTTAAGGCATTTCGCGCATACATGAAATGAACACATTTTTCTCCAAAACTATAACAGATGCAAGCTTGTCCTGTTTGGTGGAGATGATATTTAATAAAATAAGTAGAAATCCACTAAAAGTTTTGTTTGGTTATCTTGCAATCCCGAGATAATCGTCTCCATGCTCCAAATCCATTTTAAAGCCATTTTTAAGGCATTTCGCGCATACATGAAATGAACACATTTTTCTCCAAAACTATAACAGATGCAAGCTTGTCCTGTTTGGTGGAGATGATATTTAATAAAATAAGTAGAAATCCACTAAAAGTTTTGTTTGGTTATCTTGCAATCCCGAGATAATCGTCTCCATGCTCCAAATCCATTTTAAAGCCATTTTTAAGGCATTTCGCGCATACATGAAATGAACACATTTTTCTCCAAAACTATAACAGATGCAAGCTTGTCCTGTTTGGTGGAGATGATATTTAATAAAATAAGTAGAAATCCACTAAAAGTTTTGTTTGGTTATCTTGCAATCCCGAGATAATCGTCTCCATGCTCCAAATCCATTTTAAAGCCATTTTTAAGGCATTTCGCGCATACATGAAATGAACACATTTTTCTCCAAAACTATAACAGATGCAAGCTTGTCCTGTTTGGTGGAGATGATATTTAATAAAATAAGTAGAAATCCACTAAAAGTTTTGTTTGGTTATCTTGCAATCCCGAGATAATCGTCTCCATGCTCCAAATCCATTTTAAAGCCATTTCAAAGGCATTTTGCGCATACATGAAATGAACACATTTTTCTCCAAAACTATAACACATGCAAGCTTGTCCTGTTTGGTGGAGATGATATTTAATAAAATAAGTAGAAATCCACTAAAAGTTTTGTTTGGTTATCTTGCAATCCCGAGATAATCGTCTCCATGCTCCAAATCCATTTTAAAGCCATTTTTAAGGCATTTCGCGCATACATGAAATGAACACATTTTTCTCCAAAACTATAACAGATGCAAGCTTGTCCTGTTTGGTGGAGATGATATTTAATAAAATAAGTAGAAATCCACTAAAAGTTTTGTTTGGTTATCTTGCAATCCCGAGATAATCGTCTCCATGCTCCAAATCCATTTTAAAGCCATTTCAAAGGCATTTTGCGCATACATGAAATGAACACATTTTTCTCCAAAACTATAACACATGCAAGCTTGTCCTGTTTGGTGGAGATGATATTTAATAAAATAAGTAGAAAACCACTAAAAGTTTTGTTTGGTTATCTTGCAATCCCGAGATAATCGTCTCCATGCTCCAAATCCATTTTAAAGCCATTTTTAAGGCATTTCGCGCATACATGAAATGAACACATTTTTCTCCAAAACTATAACAGATGCAAGCTTGTCCTGTTTGGTGGAGATGATATTTAATAAAATAAGTAGAAATCCACTAAAAGTTTTGTTTGGTTATCTTGCAATCCCGAGATAATCGTCTCCATGCTCCAAATCCATTTTAAAGCCATTTCAAAGGCATTTTGCGCATACATGAAATGAACACATTTTTCTCCAAAACTATAACACATGCAAGCTTGTCCTGTTTGGTGGAGATGATATTTAATAAAATAAGTAGAAATCCACTAAAAGTTTTGTTTGGTTATCTTGCAATCCCGAGATAATCGTCTCCATGCTCCAAATCCATTTTAAAGCCATTTTTAAGGCATTTCGCGCATACATGAAATGAACACATTTTTCTCCAAAACTATAACAGATGCAAGCTTGTCCTGTTTGGTGGAGATGATATTTAATAAAATAAGTAGAAATCCATTAAAAGTTTTGTTTGGTTATCTTGCAATCCCGAGATAATCGTCTCCATGCTCCAAATCCATTTTAAAGCCATTTTTAAGGCATTTCGCGCATACATGAAATGAACACATTTTTCTCCAAAACTATAACAGATGCAAGCTTGTCCTGTTTGGTGGAGATGATATTTAATAAAATAAGTAGAAATCCACTAAAAGTTTTGTTTGGTTATCTTGCAATCCCGAGATAATCGTCTCCATGCTCCAAATCCATTTTAAAGCCATTTTTAAGGCATTTCGCGCATACATGAAATGAACACATTTTTCTCCAAAACTATAACAGATGCAAGCTTGTCCTGTTTGGTGGAGATAATATTTAATAAAATAAGTAGAAATCTACTAAAAGTTTCGTTTGTTTATATTGCCATCCTGAGATAATCGTCTCCATGCTCCAAATCCATTTTAAAGCCATTTCAAAGGCATTTTGCGCATACATGAAATGAACACATTTTTCTCCAAAACTATAACACATGCAAGCTTGTCCTGTTTGGTGGAGATGATATTTAATAAAATAAGTAGAAATCCACTAAAAGTTTTGTTTGGTTATCTTGCAATCCCGAGATAATCGTCTCCATGCTCCAAATCCATTTTAAAGCCATTTTTAAGGCATTTCGCGCATACATGAAATGAACACATTTTTCTCTAAAACTATAACAGATGCAAGCTTGTCCTGTTTGGTGGAGATGATATTTAATAAAATAAGTAGAAATCCACTAAAAGTTTTGTTTGGTTATCTTGCAATCCCGAGATAATCGTCTCCATGCTCCAAATCCATTTTAAAGCCATTTTTAAGGCATTTCGCGCATACATGAAATGAACACATTTTTCTCCAAAACTATAACAGATGCAAGCTCGTCCTGTTTGGTGGAGATGATATTTAATAAAATAAGTAGAAATCCACTAAAAGTTTTGTTTGGTTATCTTGCAATCCCGAGATAATCGTCTCCATGCTCCAAATCCATTTTAAAGCCATTTTTAAGGCATTTCGCGCATACATGAAATGAACACATTTTTCTCCAAAACTATAACAGATGCAAGCTTGTCCTGTTTGGTGGAGATGATATTTAATAAAATAAGTAGAAATCCACTAAAAGTTTTGTTTGGTTATCTTGCAATCCCGAGATAATCGTCTCCATGCTCCAAATCCATTTTAAAGCCATTTTTAAGGCATTTCGCGCATACATGAAATGAACACATTTTTCTCCAAAACTATAACAGATGCAAGCTTGTCCTGTTTGGTGGAGATGATATTTAATAAAATAAGTAGAAATCCACTAAAAGTTTTGTTCGGTTATCTTGCAATCCCGAGATAATCGTCTCCATGCTCCAAATCCATTTTAAAGCCATTTTTAAGGCATTTCGCGCATACATGAAATGAACACATTTTTCTCCAAAACTATAACAGATGCAAGCTTGTCCTGTTTGGTGGAGATGATATTTAATAAAATAAGTAGAAATCCACTAAAAGTTTTATTTGGTTATCTTGCAATCCCGAGATAATCGTCTCCATGCTCCAAATCCATTTTAAAGCCATTTTTAAGGCATTTCGCGCATACATGAAATGAACACATTTTTCTCCAAAACTATAACAGATGCAAGCTTGTCCTGTTTGGTGGAGATGATATTTAATAAAATAAGTAGAAATCCACTAAAAGTTTTGTTTGGTTATCTTGCAATCCCGAGATAATCGTCTCCATGCTCCAAATCCATTTTAAAGCCATTTTTAAGGCATTTCGCGCATACATGAAATGAACACATTTTTCTCCAAAACTATAACAGATGCAAGCTTGTCCTGTTTGGTGGAGATGATATTTAATAAAATAAGTAGAAATCCACTAAAAGTTTTGTTTGGTTATATTGCAATCCCGAGATAATCGTCTCCATGCTCCAAATCCATTTTAAAGCCATTTTTAAGGCATTTCGCGCATACATGAAATGAACACATTTTTCTCCAAAACTATAACAGATGCAAGCTTGTCCTGTTTGGTGGAGATGATATTTAATAAAATAAGTAGAAATCCACTAAAAGTTTTGTTTGGTTATCTTGCAATCCCGAGATAATCGTCTCCATGCTCCAAATCCATTTTAAAGCCATTTTTAAGGCATTTCGCGCATACATGAAATGAACACATTTTTCTCCAAAACTATAACAGATGCAAGCTTGTCCTGTTTGGTGGAGATGATATTTAATAAAATAAGTAGAAATCCACTAAAAGTTTTGTTTGGTTATCTTGCAATCCCGAGATAATCGTCTCCATGCTCCAAATCCATTTTAAAGCCATTTTTAAGGCATTTCGCGCATACATGAAATGAACACATTTTTCTCCAAAACTATAACAGATGCAAGCTTGTCCTGTTTGGTGGAGATGATATTTAATAAAATAAGTAGAAATCCACTAAAAGTTTTGTTTGGTTATATTGCAATCCCGAGATAATCGTCTTCATGCTCCAAATCCATTTTAAAGCCATTTTTAAGGCATTTCGCGCATACATGAAATGAACACATTTTTCTCCAAAACTATAACAGATGCAAGCTTGTCCTGTTTGGTGGAGATGATATTTAATAAAATAAGTAGAAATCCACTAAAAGTTTTGTTTGGTTATCTTGCAATCCCGAGATAATCGTCTCCATGCTCCAAATCCATTTTAAAGCCATTTTTAAGGCATTTCGCGCATACATGAAATGAACACATTTTTCTCCAAAACTATAACAGATGCAAGCTTGTCCTGTTTGGTGGAGATAATATTTAATAAAATAAGTAGAAATCTACTAAAAGTTTCGTTTGTTTATATTGCCATCCTGAGATAATCGTCTCCATGCTCCAAATCCATTTTAAAGCCATTTCAAAGGCATTTTGCGCATACATGAAATGAACACATTTTTCTCCAAAACTATAACACATGCAAGCTTGTCCTGTTTGGTGGAGATGATATTTAATAAAATAAGTAGAAATCCACTAAAAGTTTTGTTTGGTTATCTTGCAATCCCGAGATAATCGTCTCCATGCTCCAAATCCATTTTAAAGCCATTTTTAAGGCATTTCGCGCATACATGAAATGAACACATTTTTCTCCAAAACTATAACAGATGCAAGCTTGTCCTGTTTGGTGGAGATGATATTTAATAAAATAAGTAGAAATCCACTAAAAGTTTTGTTTGGTTATCTTGCAATCCCGAGATAATCGTCTCCATGCTCCAAATCCATTTTAAAGCCATTTTTAAGGCATTTCGCGCATACATGAAATGAACACATTTTTCTCCAAAACTATAACAGATGCAAGCTTGTCCTGTTTGGTGGAGATAATATTTAATAAAATAAGTAGAAATCTACTAAAAGTTTCGTTTGTTTATATTGCCATCCTGAGATAATCGTCTCCATGCTCCAAATCCATTTTAAAGCCATTTCAAAGGCATTTTGCGCATACATGAAATGAACACATTTTTCTCCAAAACTATAACACATGCAAGCTTGTCCTGTTTGGTGGAGATGATATTTAATAAAATAAGTAGAAATCCACTAAAAGTTTTGTTTGGTTATCTTGCAATCCCGAGATAATCGTCTCCATGCTCCAAATCCATTTTAAAGCCATTTTTAAGGCATTTCGCGCATACATGAAATGAACACATTTTTCTCCAAAACTATAACAGATGCAAGCTTGTCCTGTTTGGTGGAGATGATATTTAATAAAATAAGTAGAAATCCACTAAAAGTTTTGTTTGGTTATCTTGCAATCCCGAGATAATCGTCTCCATGCTCCAAATCCATTTTAAAGCCATTTTTAAGGCATTTCGCGCATACATGAAATGAACACATTTTTCTCCAAAACTATAACAGATGCAAGCTTGTCCTGTTTGGTGGAGATAATATTTAATAAAATAAGTAGAAATCTACTAAAAGTTTCGTTTGTTTATATTGCCATCCTGAGATAATCGTCTCCATGCTCCAAATCCATTTTAAAGCCATTTCAAAGGCATTTTGCGCATACATGAAATGAACACATTTTTCTCCAAAAGTATAACACATGCAAGCTTGTCCTGTTTGGTGGAGATGATATTTAATAAAATAAGTAGAAATCCACTAAAAGTTTTGTTTGGTTATCTTGCAATCCCGAGATAATCGTCTCCATGCTCCAAATCCATTTTAAAGCCATTTTTAAGGCATTTCGCGCATACATGAAATGAACACATTTTTCTCTAAAACTATAACAGATGCAAGCTTGTCCTGTTTGGTGGAGATGATATTTAATAAAATAAGTAGAAATCCACTAAAAGTTTTGTTTGGTTATCTTGCAATCCCGAGATAATCGTCTCCATGCTCCAAATCCATTTTAAAGCCATTTTTAAGGCATTTCGCGCATACATGAAATGAACACATTTTTCTCCAAAACTATAACAGATGCAAGCTTGTCCTGTTTGGTGGAGATCATATTTAATAAAATAAGTAGAAATCTACTAAAAGTTTCGTTTGTTTATATTGCCATCCTGAGATAATCGTCTCCATGCTCCAAATCCATTTTAAAGCCATTTCAAAGGCATTTTGCGCATACATGAAATGAACACATTTTTCTCCAAAACTATAACACATGCAAGCTTGTCCTGTTTGGTGGAGATGATATTTAATAAAATAAGTAGAAAACCACTAAAAGTTTTGTTTGGTTATCTTGCAATCCCGAGATAATCGTCTCCATGCTCCAAATCCATTTTAAAGCCATTTTTAAGGCATTTCGCGCATACATGAAATGAACACATTTTTCTCCAAAACTATAACAGATGCAAGCTTGTCCTGTTTGGTGGAGATGATATTTAATAAAATAAGTAGAAATCCACTAAAAGTTTTGTTTGGTTATCTTGCAATCCCGAGATAATCGTCTCCATGCTCCAAATCCATTTTAAAGCCATTTCAAAGGCATTTTGCGCATACATGAAATGAACACATTTTTCTCCAAAACTATAACACATGCAAGCTTGTCCTGTTTGGTGGAGATGATATTTAATAAAATAAGTAGAAATCCACTAAAAGTTTTGTTTGGTTATCTTGCAATCCCGAGATAATCGTCTCCATGCTCCAAATCCATTTTAAAGCCATTTTTAAGGCATTTCGCGCATACATGAAATGAACACATTTTTCTCCAAAACTATAACAGATGCAAGCTTGTCCTGTTTGGTGGAGATGATATTTAATAAAATAAGTAGAAATCCACTAAAAGTTTTGTTTGGTTATCTTGCAATCCCGAGATAATCGTCTCCATGCTCCAAATCCATTTTAAAGCCATTTTTAAGGCATTTCGCGCATACATGAAATGAACACATTTTTCTCCAAAACTATAACAGATGCAAGCTTGTCCTGTTTGGTGGAGATGATATTTAATAAAATAAGTAGAAATCCACTAAAAGTTTTGTTTGGTTATCTTGCAATCCCGAGATAATCGTCTCCATGCACCAAATCCATTTTAAAGCCATTTTTAACGCATTTCGCGCATACATGAAATGAACACATTTTTCTCCAAAACTATAACAGATGCAAGCTTGTCCTGTTTGGTGGAGATGATATTTAATAAAATAAGTAGAAATCCACTAAAAGTTTTGTTTGGTTATCTTGCAATCCCGAGATAATCGTCTCCATGCTCCAAATCCATTTTAAAGCCATTTTTAAGGCATTTCGCGCATACATGAAATGAACACATTTTTCTCCAAAACTATAACAGATGCAAGCTTGTCCTGTTTGGTGGAGATGATATTTAATAAAATAAGTAGAAATCCACTAAAAGTTTTGTTTGGTTATCTTGCAATCCCGAGATAATCGTCTCCATGCTCCAAATCCATTTTAAAGCCATTTTTAAGGCATTTCGCGCATACATGAAATGAACACATTTTTCTCCAAAACTATAACAGATGCAAGCTTGTCCTGTTTGGTGGAGATGATATTTAATAAAATAAGTAGAAATCCACTAAAAGTTTTGTTTGGTTATCTTGCAATCCCGAGATAATCGTCTCCATGCTCCAAATCCATTTTAAAGCCATTTCAAAGGCATTTTGCGCATACATGAAATGAACACATTTTTCTCCAAAACTATAACACATGCAAGCTTGTCCTGTTTGGTGGAGATGATATTTAATAAAATAAGTAGAAATCCACTAAAAGTTTTGTTTGGTTATCTTGCAATCCCGAGATAATCGTCTCCATGCTCCAAATCCATTTTAAAGCCATTTTTAAGGCATTTCGCGCATACATGAAATGAACACATTTTTCTCCAAAACTATAACAGATGCAAGCTTGTCCTGTTTGGTGGAGATGATATTTAATAAAATAAGTAGAAATCCACTAAAAGTTTTGTTTGGTTATCTTGCAATCCCGAGATAATCGTCTCCATGCTCCAAATCCATTTTAAAGCCATTTTTAAGGCATTTCGCGCATACATGAAATGAACACATTTTTCTCCAAAACTATAACAGATGCAAGCTTGTCCTGTTTGGTGGAGATGATATTTAATAAAATAAGTAGAAATCCACTAAAAGTTTTGTTTGGTTATCTTGCAATCCCGAGATAATCGTCTCCATGCTCCAAATCCATTTTAAAGCCATTTCAAAGGCATTTTGCGCATACATGAAATGAACACATTTTTCTCCAAAACTATAACACATGCAAGCTTGTCCTGTTTGGTGGAGATGATATTTAATAAAATAAGTAGAAAACCACTAAAAGTTTTGTTTGGTTATCTTGCAATCCCGAGATAATCGTCTCCATGCTCCAAATCCATTTTAAAGCCATTTTTAAGGCATTTCGCGCATACATGAAATGAACACATTTTTCTCCAAAACTATAACAGATGCAAGCTTGTCCTGTTTGGTGGAGATGATATTTAATAAAATAAGTAGAAATCCACTAAAAGTTTTGTTTGGTTATCTTGCAATCCCGAGATAATCGTCTCCATGCTCCAAATCCATTTTAAAGCCATTTCAAAGGCATTTTGCGCATACATGAAATGAACACATTTTTCTCCAAAACTATAACACATGCAAGCTTGTCCTGTTTGGTGGAGATGATATTTAATAAAATAAGTAGAAATCCACTAAAAGTTTTGTTTGGTTATCTTGCAATCCCGAGATAATCGTCTCCATGCTCCAAATCCATTTTAAAGCCATTTTTAAGGCATTTCGCGCATACATGAAATGAACACATTTTTCTCCAAAACTATAACAGATGCAAGCTTGTCCTGTTTGGTGGAGATGATATTTAATAAAATAAGTAGAAATCCATTAAAAGTTTTGTTTGGTTATCTTGCAATCCCGAGATAATCGTCTCCATGCTCCAAATCCATTTTAAAGCCATTTTTAAGGCATTTCGCGCATACATGAAATGAACACATTTTTCTCCAAAACTATAACAGATGCAAGCTTGTCCTGTTTGGTGGAGATGATATTTAATAAAATAAGTAGAAATCCACTAAAAGTTTTGTTTGGTTATCTTGCAATCCCGAGATAATCGTCTCCATGCTCCAAATCCATTTTAAAGCCATTTTTAAGGCATTTCGCGCATACATGAAATGAACACATTTTTCTCCAAAACTATAACAGATGCAAGCTTGTCCTGTTTGGTGGAGATGATATTTAATAAAATAAGTAGAAATCCATTAAAAGTTTTGTTTGGTTATATTGCAATCCCGAGATAATCGTCTTCATGCTCCAAATCCATTTTAAAGCCATTTTTAAGGCATTTCGCGCATACATGAAATGAACACATTTTTCTCCAAAACTATAACAGATGCAAGCTTGTCCTGTTTGGTGGAGATGATATTTAATAAAATAAGTAGAAATCCACTAAAAGTTTTGTTTGGTTATCTTGCAATCCCGAGATAATCGTCTCCATGCTCCAAATCCATTTTAAAGCCATTTTTAAGGCATTTCGCGCATACATGAAATGAACACATTTTTCTCCAAAACTATAACAGATGCAAGCTTGTCCTGTTTGGTGGAGATAATATTTAATAAAATAAGTAGAAATCTACTAAAAGTTTCGTTTGTTTATATTGCCATCCTGAGATAATCGTCTCCATGCTCCAAATCCATTTTAAAGCCATTTCAAAGGCATTTTGCGCATACATGAAATGAACACATTTTTCTCCAAAACTATAACACATGCAAGCTTGTCCTGTTTGGTGGAGATGATATTTAATAAAATAAGTAGAAATCCACTAAAAGTTTTGTTTGGTTATCTTGCAATCCCGAGATAATCGTCTCCATGCTCCAAATCCATTTTAAAGCCATTTTTAAGGCATTTCGCGCATACATGAAATGAACACATTTTTCTCCAAAACTATAACAGATGCAAGCTTGTCCTGTTTGGTGGAGATGATATTTAATAAAATAAGTAGAAATCCACTAAAAGTTTTGTTTGGTTATCTTGCAATCCCGAGATAATCGTCTCCATGCTCCAAATCCATTTTAAAGCCATTTTTAAGGCATTTCGCGCATACATGAAATGAACACATTTTTCTCCAAAACTATAACAGATGCAAGCTTGTCCTGTTTGGTGGAGATAATATTTAATAAAATAAGTAGAAATCTACTAAAAGTTTCGTTTGTTTATATTGCCATCCTGAGATAATCGTCTCCATGCTCCAAATCCATTTTAAAGCCATTTCAAAGGCATTTTGCGCATACATGAAATGAACACATTTTTCTCCAAAACTATAACACATGCAAGCTTGTCCTGTTTGGTGGAGATGATATTTAATAAAATAAGTAGAAATCCACTAAAAGTTTTGTTTGGTTATCTTGCAATCCCGAGATAATCGTCTCCATGCTCCAAATCCATTTTAAAGCCATTTTTAAGGCATTTCGCGCATACATGAAATGAACACATTTTTCTCTAAAACTATAACAGATGCAAGCTTGTCCTGTTTGGTGGAGATGATATTTAATAAAATAAGTAGAAATCCACTAAAAGTTTTGTTTGGTTATCTTGCAATCCCGAGATAATCGTCTCCATGCTCCAAATCCATTTTAAAGCCATTTTTAAGGCATTTCGCGCATACATGAAATGAACACATTTTTCTCCAAAACTATAACAGATGCAAGCTTGTCCTGTTTGGTGGAGATGATATTTAATAAAATAAGTAGAAATCCACTAAAAGTTTTGTTTGGTTATCTTGCAATCCCGAGATAATCGTCTCCATGCTCCAAATCCATTTTAAAGCCATTTTTAAGGCATTTCGCGCATACATGAAATGAACACATTTTTCTCCAAAACTATAACAGATGCAAGCTTGTCCTGTTTGGTGGAGATGATATTTAATAAAATAAGTAGAAATCCACTAAAAGTTTTGTTTGGTTATCTTGCAATCCCGAGATAATCGTCTCCATGCTCCAAATCCATTTTAAAGCCATTTTTAAGGCATTTCGCGCATACATGAAATGAACACATTTTTCTCCAAAACTATAACAGATGCAAGCTTGTCCTGTTTGGTGGAGATGATATTTAATAAAATAAGTAGAAATCCACTAAAAGTTTTGTTCGGTTATCTTGCAATCCCGAGATAATCGTCTCCATGCTCCAAATCCATTTTAAAGCCATTTTTAAGGCATTTCGCGCATACATGAAATGAACACATTTTTCTCCAAAACTATAACAGATGCAAGCTTGTCCTGTTTGGTGGAGATGATATTTAATAAAATAAGTAGAAATCCACTAAAAGTTTTATTTGGTTATCTTGCAATCCCGAGATAATCGTCTCCATGCTCCAAATCCATTTTAAAGCCATTTTTAAGGCATTTCGCGCATACATGAAATGAACACATTTTTCTCCAAAACTATAACAGATGCAAGCTTGTCCTGTTTGGTGGAGATGATATTTAATAAAATAAGTAGAAATCCACTAAAAGTTTTGTTTGGTTATCTTGCAATCCCGAGATAATCGTCTCCATGCTCCAAATCCATTTTAAAGCCATTTTTAAGGCATTTCGCGCATACATGAAATGAACACATTTTTCTCCAAAACTATAACAGATGCAAGCTTGTCCTGTTTGGTGGAGATGATATTTAATAAAATAAGTAGAAATCCACTAAAAGTTTTGTTTGGTTATATTGCAATCCCGAGATAATCGTCTCCATGCTCCAAATCCATTTTAAAGCCATTTTTAAGGCATTTCGCGCATACATGAAATGAACACATTTTTCTCCAAAACTATAACAGATGCAAGCTTGTCCTGTTTTGTGGAGATGATATTTAATAAAATAAGTAGAAATCCACTAAAAGTTTTGTTTGGTTATCTTGCAATCCCGAGATAATCGTCTCCATGCTCCAAATCCATTTTAAAGCCATTTTTAAGGCATTTCGCGCATACATGAAATGAACACATTTTTCTCCAAAACTATAACAGATGCAAGCTTGTCCTGTTTGGTGGAGATGATATTTAATAAAATAAGTAGAAATCCACTAAAAGTTTTGTTTGGTTATCTTGCAATCCCGAGATAATCGTCTCCATGCTCCAAATCCATTTTAAAGCCATTTTTAAGGCATTTCGCGCATACATGAAATGAACACATTTTTCTCCAAAACTATAACAGATGCAAGCTTGTCCTGTTTGGTGGAGATGATATTTAATAAAATAAGTAGAAATCCACTAAAAGTTTTGTTTGGTTATATTGCAATCCCGAGATAATCGTCTTCATGCTCCAAATCCATTTTAAAGCCATTTTTAAGGCATTTCGCGCATACATGAAATGAACACATTTTTCTCCAAAACTATAACAGATGCAAGCTTGTCCTGTTTGGTGGAGATGATATTTAATAAAATAAGTAGAAATCCACTAAAAGTTTTGTTTGGTTATCTTGCAATCCCGAGATAATCGTCTCCATGCTCCAAATCCATTTTAAAGCCATTTTTAAGGCATTTCGCGCATACATGAAATGAACACATTTTTCTCCAAAACTATAACAGATGCAAGCTTGTCCTGTTTGGTGGAGATAATATTTAATAAAATAAGTAGAAATCTACTAAAAGTTTCGTTTGTTTATATTGCCATCCTGAGATAATCGTCTCCATGCTCCAAATCCATTTTAAAGCCATTTCAAAGGCATTTTGCGCATACATGAAATGAACACATTTTTCTCCAAAACTATAACACATGCAAGCTTGTCCTGTTTGGTGGAGATGATATTTAATAAAATAAGTAGAAATCCACTAAAAGTTTTGTTTGGTTATCTTGCAATCCCGAGATAATCGTCTCCATGCTCCAAATCCATTTTAAAGCCATTTTTAAGGCATTTCGCGCATACATGAAATGAACACATTTTTCTCCAAAACTATAACAGATGCAAGCTTGTCCTGTTTGGTGGAGATGATATTTAATAAAATAAGTAGAAATCCACTAAAAGTTTTGTTTGGTTATCTTGCAATCCCGAGATAATCGTCTCCATGCTCCAAATCCATTTTAAAGCCATTTTTAAGGCATTTCGCGCATACATGAAATGAACACATTTTTCTCCAAAACTATAACAGATGCAAGCTTGTCCTGTTTGGTGGAGATAATATTTAATAAAATAAGTAGAAATCTACTAAAAGTTTCGTTTGTTTATATTGCCATCCTGAGATAATCGTCTCCATGCTCCAAATCCATTTTAAAGCCATTTCAAAGGCATTTTGCGCATACATGAAATGAACACATTTTTCTCCAAAAGTATAACACATGCAAGCTTGTCCTGTTTGGTGGAGATGATATTTAATAAAATAAGTAGAAATCCACTAAAAGTTTTGTTTGGTTATCTTGCAATCCCGAGATAATCGTCTCCATGCTCCAAATCCATTTTAAAGCCATTTTTAAGGCATTTCGCGCATACATGAAATGAACACATTTTTCTCTAAAACTATAACAGATGCAAGCTTGTCCTGTTTGGTGGAGATGATATTTAATAAAATAAGTAGAAATCCACTAAAAGTTTTGTTTGGTTATCTTGCAATCCCGAGATAATTGTCTCCATGCTCCAAATCCATTTTAAAGCCATTTTTAAGGCATTTCGCGCATACATGAAATGAACACATTTTTCTCCAAAACTATAACAGATGCAAGCTTGTCCTGTTTGGTGGAGATGATATTTAATAAAATAAGTAGAAATCCACTAAAAGTTTTGTTTGGTTATCTTGCAATCCCGAGATAATCGTCTCCATGCTCCAAATCCATTTTAAAGCCATTTTTAAGGCATTTCGCGCATACATGAAATGAACACATTTTTCTCCAAAACTATAACAGATGCAAGCTTGTCCTGTTTGGTGGAGATGATATTTAATAAAATAAGTAGAAATCCACTAAAAGTTTTGTTTGGTTATCTTGCAATCCCGAGATAATCGTCTCCATGCTCCAAATCCATTTTAAAGCCATTTTTAAGGCATTTCGCGCATACATGAAATGAACACATTTTTCTCCAAAACTATAACAGATGCAAGCTTGTCCTGTTTGGTGGAGATGATATTTAATAAAATAAGTAGAAATCCACTAAAAGTTTTGTTCGGTTATCTTGCAATCCCGAGATAATCGTCTCCATGCTCCAAATCCATTTTAAAGCCACTTTTAAGGCATTTCGCGCATACATGAAATGAACACATTTTTCTCCAAAACTATAACAGATGCAAGCTTGTCCTGTTTGGTGGAGATGATATTTAATAAAATAAGTAGAAATCCACTAAAAGTTTTGTTTGGTTATCTTGCAATCCCGAGATAATCGTCTCCATGCTCCAAATCCATTTTAAAGCCATTTTTAAGGCATTTCGCGCATACATGAAATGAACACATTTTTCTCCAAAACTATAACAGATGCAAGCTTGTCCTGTTTGGTGGAGATCATATTTAATAAAATAAGTAGAAATCTACTAAAAGTTTCGTTTGTTTATATTGCCATCCTGAGATAATCGTCTCCATGCTCCAAATCCATTTTAAAGCCATTTCAAAGGCATTTTGCGCATACATGAAATGAACACATTTTTCTCCAAAACTATAACACATGCAAGCTTGTCCTGTTTGGTGGAGATGATATTTAATAAAATAAGTAGAAAACCACTAAAAGTTTTGTTTGGTTATCTTGCAATCCCGAGATAATCGTCTCCATGCTCCAAATCCATTTTAAAGCCATTTTTAAGGCATTTCGCGCATACATGAAATGAACACATTTTTCTCCAAAACTATAACAGATGCAAGCTTGTCCTGTTTGGTGGAGATGATATTTAATAAAATAAGTAGAAATCCACTAAAAGTTTTGTTTGGTTATCTTGCAATCCCGAGATAATCGTCTCCATGCTCCAAATCCATTTTAAAGCCATTTCAAAGGCATTTTGCGCATACATGAAATGAACACATTTTTCTCCAAAACTATAACACATGCAAGCTTGTCCTGTTTGGTGGAGATGATATTTAATAAAATAAGTAGAAATCCACTAAAAGTTTTGTTTGGTTATCTTGCAATCCCGAGATAATCGTCTCCATGCTCCAAATCCATTTTAAAGCCATTTTTAAGGCATTTCGCGCATACATGAAATGAACACATTTTTCTCCAAAACTATAACAGATGCAAGCTTGTCCTGTTTGGTGGAGATGATATTTAATAAAATAAGTAGAAATCCACTAAAAGTTTTGTTTGGTTATCTTGCAATCCCGAGATAATCGTCTCCATGCTCCAAATCCATTTTAAAGCCATTTTTAAGGCATTTCGCGCATACATGAAATGAACACATTTTTCTCCAAAACTATAACAGATGCAAGCTTGTCCTGTTTGGTGGAGATGATATTTAATAAAATAAGTAGAAATCCACTAAAAGTTTTGTTTGGTTATCTTGCAATCCCGAGATAATCGTCTCCATGCTCCAAATCCATTTTAAAGCCATTTTTAAGGCATTTCGCGCATACATGAAATGAACACATTTTTCTCCAAAACTATAACAGATGCAAGCTTGTCCTGTTTGGTGGAGATGATATTTAATAAAATAAGTAGAAATCCACTAAAAGTTTTGTTTGGTTATCTTGCAATCCCGAGATAATCGTCTCCATGCTCCAAATCCATTTTAAAGCCATTTTTAAGGCATTTCGCGCATACATGAAATGAACACATTTTTCTCCAAAACTATAACAGATGCAAGCTTGTCCTGTTTGGTGGAGATGATATTTAATAAAATAAGTAGAAATCCACTAAAAGTTTTGTTTGGTTATCTTGCAATCCCGAGATAATCGTCTCCATGCTCCAAATCCATTTTAAAGCCATTTTTAAGGCATTTCGCGCATACATGAAATGAACACATTTTTCTCCAAAACTATAACAGATGCAAGCTTGTCCTGTTTGGTGGAGATGATATTTAATAAAATAAGTAGAAATCCACTAAAAGTTTTGTTTGGTTATCTTGCAATCCCGAGATAATCGTCTCCATGCTCCAAATCCATTTTAAAGCCATTTTTAAGGCATTTCGCGCATACATGAAATGAACACATTTTTCTCCAAAACTATAACAGATGCAAGCTTGTCCTGTTTGGTGGAGATGATATTTAATAAAATAAGTAGAAATCCACTAAAAGTTTTGTTCGGTTATCTTGCAATCCCGAGATAATCGTCTCCATGCTCCAAATCCATTTTAAAGCCATTTTTAAGGCATTTCGCGCATACATGAAATGAACACATTTTTCTCCAAAACTATAACAGATGCAAGCTTGTCCTGTTTGGTGGAGATGATATTTAATAAAATAAGTAGAAATCCACTAAAAGTTTTGTTTGGTTATCTTGCAATCCCGAGATAATCGTCTCCATGCTCCAAATCCATTTTAAAGCCATTTTTAAGGCATTTCGCGCATACATGAAATGAACACATTTTTCTCCAAAACTATAACAGATGCAAGCTTGTCCTGTTTGGTGGAGATCATATTTAATAAAATAAGTAGAAATCTACTAAAAGTTTCGTTTGTTTATATTGCCATCCTGAGATAATCGTCTCCATGCTCCAAATCCATTTTAAAGCCATTTCAAAGGCATTTTGCGCATACATGAAATGAACACATTTTTCTCCAAAACTATAACACATGCAAGCTTGTCCTGTTTGGTGGAGATGATATTTAATAAAATAAGTAGAAAACCACTAAAAGTTTTGTTTGGTTATCTTGCAATCCCGAGATAATCGTCTCCATGCTCCAAATCCATTTTAAAGCCATTTTTAAGGCATTTCGCGCATACATGAAATGAACACATTTTTCTCCAAAACTATAACAGATGCAAGCTTGTCCTGTTTGGTGGAGATGATATTTAATAAAATAAGTAGAAATCCACTAAAAGTTTTGTTTGGTTATCTTGCAATCCCGAGATAATCGTCTCCATGCTCCAAATCCATTTTAAAGCCATTTCAAAGGCATTTTGCGCATACATGAAATGAACACATTTTTCTCCAAAACTATAACACATGCAAGCTTGTCCTGTTTGGTGGAGATGATATTTAATAAAATAAGTAGAAATCCACTAAAAGTTTTGTTTGGTTATCTTGCAATCCCGAGATAATCGTCTCCATGCTCCAAATCCATTTTAAAGCCATTTTTAAGGCATTTCGCGCATACATGAAATGAACACATTTTTCTCCAAAACTATAACAGATGCAAGCTTGTCCTGTTTGGTGGAGATGATATTTAATAAAATAAGTAGAAATCCACTAAACGTTTTGTTTGGTTATCTTGCAATCCCGAGATAATCGTCTCCATGCTCCAAATCCATTTTAAAGCCATTTTTAAGGCATTTCGCGCATACATGAAATGAACACATTTTTCTCCAAAACTATAACAGATGCAAGCTTGTCCTGTTTGGTGGAGATGATATTTAATAAAATAAGTAGAAATCCACTAAAAGTTTTGTTTGGTTATCTTGCAATCCCGAGATAATCGTCTCCATGCTCCAAATCCATTTTAAAGCCATTTTTAAGGCATTTCGCGCATACATGAAATGAACACATTTTTCTCCAAAACTTTAACAGATGCAAGCTTGTCCTGTTTGGTGGAGATGATATTTAATAAAATAAGTAGAAATCCACTAAAAGTTTTGTTTGGTTATCTTGCAATCCCGAGATAATCGTCTCCATGCTCCAAATCCATTTTAAAGCCATTTTTAAGGCATTTCGCGCATACATGAAATGAACACATTTTTCTCCAAAACTATAACAGATGCAAGCTTGTCCTGTTTGGTGGAGATGATATTTAATAAAATAAGTAGAAATCCACTAAAAGTTTTGTTTGGTTATCTTGCAATCCCGAGATAATCGTCTCCATGCTCCAAATCCATTTTAAAGCCATTTTTAAGGCATTTCGCGCATACATGAAATGAACACATTTTTCTCCAAAACTATAACAGATGCAAGCTTGTCCTGTTTGGTGGAGATAATATTTAATAAAATAAGTAGAAATCTACTAAAAGTTTCGTTTGTTTATATTGCCATCCTGAGATAATCGTCTCCATGCTCCAAATCCATTTTAAAGCCATTTCAAAGGCATTTTGCGCATACATGAAATGAACACATTTTTCTCCAAAAGTATAACACATGCAAGCTTGTCCTGTTTGGTGGAGATGATATTTAATAAAATAAGTAGAAATCCACTAAAAGTTTTGTTTGGTTATCTTGCAATCCCGAGATAATCGTCTCCATGCTCCAAATCCATTTTAAAGCCATTTTTAAGGCATTTCGCGCATACATGAAATGAACACATTTTTCTCTAAAACTATAACAGATGCAAGCTTGTCCTGTTTGGTGGAGATGATATTTAATAAAATAAGTAGAAATCCACTAAAAGTTTTGTTTGGTTATCTTGCAATCCCGAGATAATTGTCTCCATGCTCCAAATCCATTTTAAAGCCATTTTTAAGGCATTTCGCGCATACATGAAATGAACACATTTTTCTCCAAAACTATAACAGATGCAAGCTTGTCCTGTTTGGTGGAGATGATATTTAATAAAATAAGTAGAAATCCACTAAAAGTTTTGTTTGGTTATCTTGCAATCCCGAGATAATCGTCTCCATGCTCCAAATCCATTTTAAAGCCATTTTTAAGGCATTTCGCGCATACATGAAATGAACACATTTTTCTCCAAAACTATAACAGATGCAAGCTTGTCCTGTTTGGTGGAGATGATATTTAATAAAATAAGTAGAAATCCACTAAAAGTTTTGTTTGGTTATCTTGCAATCCCGAGATAATCGTCTCCATGCTCCAAATCCATTTTAAAGCCATTTTTAAGGCATTTCGCGCATACATGAAATGAACACATTTTTCTCCAAAACTATAACAGATGCAAGCTTGTCCTGTTTGGTGGAGATGATATTTAATAAAATAAGTAGAAATCCACTAAAAGTTTTGTTCGGTTATCTTGCAATCCCGAGATAATCGTCTCCATGCTCCAAATCCATTTTAAAGCCATTTTTAAGGCATTTCGCGCATACATGAAATGAACACATTTTTCTCCAAAACTATAACAGATGCAAGCTTGTCCTGTTTGGTGGAGATGATATTTAATAAAATAAGTAGAAATCCACTAAAAGTTTTGTTTGGTTATCTTGCAATCCCGAGATAATCGTCTCCATGCTCCAAATCCATTTTAAAGCCATTTTTAAGGCATTTCGCGCATACATGAAATGAACACATTTTTCTCCAAAACTATAACAGATGCAAGCTTGTCCTGTTTGGTGGAGATCATATTTAATAAAATAAGTAGAAATCTACTAAAAGTTTCGTTTGTTTATATTGCCATCCTGAGATAATCGTCTCCATGCTCCAAATCCATTTTAAAGCCATTTCAAAGGCATTTTGCGCATACATGAAATGAACACATTTTTCTCCAAAACTATAACACATGCAAGCTTGTCCTGTTTGGTGGAGATGATATTTAATAAAATAAGTAGAAAACCACTAAAAGTTTTGTTTGGTTATCTTGCAATCCCGAGATAATCGTCTCCATGCTCCAAATTTATTTTAAAGCCATTTTTAAGGCATTTCGCGCATACATGAAATGAACACATTTTTCTCCAAAACTATAACAGATGCAAGCTTGTCCTGTTTGGTGGAGATGATATTTAATAAAATAAGTAGAAATCCACTAAAAGTTTTGTTTGGTTATCTTGCAATCCCGAGATAATCGTCTCCATGCTCCAAATCCATTTTAAAGCCATTTCAAAGGCATTTTGCGCATACATGAAATGAACACATTTTTCTCCAAAACTATAACACATGCAAGCTTGTCCTGTTTGGTGGAGATGATATTTAATAAAATAAGTAGAAATCCACTAAAAGTTTTGTTTGGTTATCTTGCAATCCCGAGATAATCGTCTCCATGCTCCAAATCCATTTTAAAGCCATTTTTAAGGCATTTCGCGCATACATGAAATGAACACATTTTTCTCCAAAACTATAACAGATGCAAGCTTGTCCTGTTTGGTGGAGATGATATTTAATAAAATAAGTAGAAATCCACTAAAAGTTTTGTTTGGTTATCTTGCAATCCCGAGATAATCGTCTCCATGCTCCAAATCCATTTTAAAGCCATTTTTAAGGCATTTCGCGCATACATGAAATGAACACATTTTTCTCCAAAACTATAACAGATGCAAGCTTGTCCTGTTTGGTGGAGATGATATTTAATAAAATAAGTAGAAATCCACTAAAAGTTTTGTTTGGTTATCTTGCAATCCCGAGATAATCGTCTCCATGCTCCAAATCCATTTTAAAGCCATTTTTAAGGCATTTCGCGCATACATGAAATGAACACATTTTTCTCTAAAACTATAACAGATGCAAGCTTGTCCTGTTTGGTGGAGATGATATTTAATAAAATAAGTAGAAATCCACTAAAAGTTTTGTTTGGTTATCTTGCAATCCCGAGATAATTGTCTCCATGCTCCAAATCCATTTTAAAGCCATTTTTAAGGCATTTCGCGCATACATGAAATGAACACATTTTTCTCCAAAACTATAACAGATGCAAGCTTGTCCTGTTTGGTGGAGATGATATTTAATAAAATAAGTAGAAATCCACTAAAAGTTTTGTTTGGTTATCTTGCAATCCCGAGATAATCGTCTCCATGCTCCAAATCCATTTTAAAGCCATTTTTAAGGCATTTCGCGCATACATGAAATGAACACATTTTTCTCCAAAACTATAACAGATGCAAGCTTGTCCTGTTTGGTGGAGATGATATTTAATAAAATAAGTAGAAATCCACTAAAAGTTTTGTTTGGTTATCTTGCAATCCCGAGATAATCGTCTCCATGCTCCAAATCCATTTTAAAGCCATTTTTAAGGCATTTCGCGCATACATGAAATGAACACATTTTTCTCCAAAACTATAACAGATGCAAGCTTGTCCTGTTTGGTGGAGATGATATTTAATAAAATAAGTAGAAATCCACTAAAAGTTTTGTTCGGTTATCTTGCAATCCCGAGATAATCGTCTCCATGCTCCAAATCCATTTTAAAGCCATTTTTAAGGCATTTCGCGCATACATGAAATGAACACATTTTTCTCCAAAACTATAACAGATGCAAGCTTGTCCTGTTTGGTGGAGATGATATTTAATAAAATAAGTAGAAATCCACTAAAAGTTTTGTTTGGTTATCTTGCAATCCCGAGATAATCGTCTCCATGCTCCAAATCCATTTTAAAGCCATTTTTAAGGCATTTCGCGCATACATGAAATGAACACATTTTTCTCCAAAACTATAACAGATGCAAGCTTGTCCTGTTTGGTGGAGATCATATTTAATAAAATAAGTAGAAATCTACTAAAAGTTTCGTTTGTTTATATTGCCATCCTGAGATAATCGTCTCCATGCTCCAAATCCATTTTAAAGCCATTTCAAAGGCATTTTGCGCATACATGAAATGAACACATTTTTCTCCAAAACTATAACACATGCAAGCTTGTCCTGTTTGGTGGAGATGATATTTAATAAAATAAGTAGAAAACCACTAAAAGTTTTGTTTGGTTATCTTGCAATCCCGAGATAATCGTCTCCATGCTCCAAATTTATTTTAAAGCCATTTTTAAGGCATTTCGCGCATACATGAAATGAACACATTTTTCTCCAAAACTATAACAGATGCAAGCTTGTCCTGTTTGGTGGAGATGATATTTAATAAAATAAGTAGAAATCCACTAAAAGTTTTGTTTGGTTATCTTGCAATCCCGAGATAATCGTCTCCATGCTCCAAATCCATTTTAAAGCCATTTCAAAGGCATTTTGCGCATACATGAAATGAACACATTTTTCTCCAAAACTATAACACATGCAAGCTTGTCCTGTTTGGTGGAGATGATATTTAATAAAATAAGTAGAAATCCACTAAAAGTTTTGTTTGGTTATCTTGCAATCCCGAGATAATCGTCTCCATGCTCCAAATCCATTTTAAAGCCATTTTTAAGGCATTTCGCGCATACATGAAATGAACACATTTTTCTCCAAAACTATAACAGATGCAAGCTTGTCCTGTTTGGTGGAGATGATATTTAATAAAATAAGTAGAAATCCACTAAAAGTTTTGTTTGGTTATCTTGCAATCCCGAGATAATCGTCTCCATGCTCCAAATCCATTTTAAAGCCATTTTTAAGGCATTTCGCGCATACATGAAATGAACACATTTTTCTCCAAAACTATAACAGATGCAAGCTTGTCCTGTTTGGTGGAGATGATATTTAATAAAATAAGTAGAAATCCACTAAAAGTTTTGTTTGGTTATCTTGCAATCCCGAGATAATCGTCTCCATGCTCCAAATCCATTTTAAAGCCATTTTTAAGGCATTTCGCGCATACATGAAATGAACACATTTTTCTCCAAAACTATAACAGATGCAAGCTTGTCCTGTTTGGTGGAGATGATATTTAATAAAATAAGTAGAAATCCACTAAAAGTTTTGTTTGGTTATCTTGCAATCCCGAGATAATCGTCTCCATGCTCCAAATCCATTTTAAAGCCATTTTTAAGGCATTTCGCGCATACATGAAATGAACACATTTTTCTCCAAAACTATAACAGATGCAAGCTTGTCCTGTTTGGTGGAGATGATATTTAATAAAATAAGTAGAAATCCACTAAAAGTTTTGTTTGGTTATCTTGCAATCCCGAGATAATCGTCTCCATGCTCCAAATCCATTTTAAAGCCATTTTTAAGGCATTTCGCGCATACATGAAATGAACACATTTTTCTCCAAAACTATAACAGATGCAAGCTTGTCCTGTTTGGTGGAGATGATATTTAATAAAATAAGTAGAAATCCACTAAAAGTTTTGTTTGGTTATCTTGCAATCCCGAGATAATCGTCTCCATGCTCCAAATCCATTTTAAAGCCATTTTTAAGGCATTTCGCGCATACATGAAATGAACACATTTTTCTCCAAAACTATAACAGATGCAAGCTTGTCCTGTTTGGTGGAGATGATATTTAATAAAATAAGTAGAAATCCACTAAAAGTTTTGTTCGGTTATCTTGCACTCCCGAGATAATCGTCTCCATGCTCCAAATCCATTTTAAAGCCATTTTTAAGGCATTTCGCGCATACATGAAATGAACACATTTTTCTCCAAAACTATAACAGATGCAAGCTTGTCCTGTTTGGTGGAGATGATATTTAATAAAATAAGTAGAAATCCACTAAAAGTTTTGTTTGGTTATCTTGCCATCCCGAGATAATCGTCTCCATGCTCCAAATCCATTTTAAAGCCATTTTTAAGGCATTTCGCGCATACATGAAATGAACACATTTTTCTCCAAAACTATAACAGATGCAAGCTTGTCCTGTTTGGTGGAGATCATATTTAATAAAATAAGTAGAAATCTACTAAAAGTTTCGTTTGTTTATATTGCCATCCTGAGATAATCGTCTCCATGCTCCAAATCCATTTTAAAGCCATTTCAAAGGCATTTTGCGCATACATGAAATGAACACATTTTTCTCCAAAACTATAACACATGCAAGCTTGTCCTGTTTGGTGGAGATGATATTTAATAAAATAAGTAGAAAACCACTAAAAGTTTTGTTTGGTTATCTTGCAATCCCGAGATAATCGTCTCCATGCTCCAAATCCATTTTAAAGCCATTTTTAAGGCATTTCGCGCATACATGAAATGAACACATTTTTCTCCAAAACTATAACAGATGCAAGCTTGTCCTGTTTGGTGGAGATGATATTTAATAAAATAAGTAGAAATCCACTAAAAGTTTTGTTTGGTTATCTTGCAATCCCGAGATAATCGTCTCCATGCTCCAAATCCATTTTAAAGCCATTTCAAAGGCATTTTGCGCATACATGAAATGAACACATTTTTCTCCAAAACTATAACACATGCAAGCTTGTCCTGTTTGGTGGAGATGATATTTAATAAAATAAGTAGAAATCCACTAAAAGTTTTGTTTGGTTATCTTGCAATCCCGAGATAATCGTCTCCATGCTCCAAATCCATTTTAAAGCCATTTTTAAGGCATTTCGCGCATACATGAAATGAACACATTTTTCTCCAAAACTATAACAGATGCAAGCTTGTCCTGTTTGGTGGAGATGATATTTAATAAAATAAGTAGAAATCCACTAAAAGTTTTGTTTGGTTATCTTGCAATCCCGAGATAATCGTCTCCATGCTCCAAATCCATTTTAAAGCCATTTTTAAGGCATTTCGCGCATACATGAAATGAACACATTTTTCTCCAAAACTATAACAGATGCAAGCTTGTCCTGTTTGGTGGAGATGATATTTAATAAAATAAGTAGAAATCCACTAAAAGTTTTGTTTGGTTATCTTGCAATCCCGAGATAATCGTCTCCATGCTCCAAATCCATTTTAAAGCCATTTTTAAGGCATTTCGCGCATACATGAAATGAACACATTTTTCTCCAAAACTATAACAGATGCAAGCTTGTCCTGTTTGGTGGAGATGATATTTAATAAAATAAGTAGAAATCCACTAAAAGTTTTGTTTGGTTATCTTGCAATCTTGAGATAATCGTCTCCATGCTCCAAATCCATTTTAAAGCCATTTTTAAGGCATTTCGCGCATACATGAAATGAACACATTTTTCTCCAAAACTATAACAGATGCAAGCTTGTCCTGTTTGGTGGAGATGATATTTAATAAAATAAGTAGAAATCCACTAAAAGTTTTGTTTGGTTATCTTGCAATCCCGAGATAATCGTCTCCATGCTCCAAATCCATTTTAAAGCCATTTTTAAGGCATTTCGCGCATACATGAAATGAACACATTTTTCTCCAAAACTATAACAGATGCAAGCTTGTCCTGTTTGGTGGAGATGATATTTAATAAAATAAGTAGAAATCCACTAAAAGTTTTGTTTGGTTATCTTGCAATCCCGAGATAATCGTCTCCATGCTCCAAATCCATTTTAAAGCCATTTTTAAGGCATTTCGCGCATACATGAAATGAACACATTTTTTATCCAAAACTATAACAGATGCAAGCTTGTCCTGTTTGGTGGAGATGATATTTAATAAAATAAGTAGAAATCCACTAAAAGTTTTGTTTGGTTATATTGCAATCCCGAGATAATCGTCTCCATGCTCCAAATCCATTTTAAAGCCATTTTTAAGGCATTTCGCGCATACATGAAATGAACACATTTTTCTCCAAAACTATAACAGATGCAAGCTTGTCCTGTTTGGTGGAGATGATATTTAATAAAATAAGTAGAAATCCACTAAAAGTTTTGTTTGGTTATCTTGCAATCCCGAGATAATCGTCTCTATGCTCCAAATCCATTTTAAAGCCATTTTTAAGGCATTTCGCGCATACATGAAATGAACACATTTTTCTCCAAAACTATAACAGATGCAAGCTTGTCCTGTTTGGTGGAGATGATATTTAATAAAATAAGTAGAAATCCACTAAAAGTTTTGTTTGGTTATCTTGCAATCCCGAGATAATCGTCTCCATGCTCCAAATCCATTTTAAAGCCATTTTTAAGGCATTTCGCGCATACATGAAATGAACACATTTTTCTCCAAAACTATAACAGATGCAAGCTTGTCCTGTTTGGTGGAGATGATATTTAATAAAATAAGTAGAAATCCACTAAAAGTTTTGTTTGGTTATATTGCAATCCCGAGATAATCGTCTCCATGCTCCAAATCCATTTTAAAGCCATTTTTAAGGCATTTCGCGCATACATGAAATGAACACATTTTTCTCCAAAACTATAACAGATGCAAGCTTATCCTGTTTGGTGGAGATGATATTTAATAAAATAAGTAGAAATCCACTAAAAGTTTTGTTTGGTTATCTTGCAATCCCGAGATAATCGTCTCCATGCTCCAAATCCATTTTAAAGCCATTTTTAAGGCATTTCGCGCACACATGAAATGAACACATTTTTCTCCAAAACTATAACAGATGCAAGCTTGTCCTGTTTGGTGGAGATGATATTTAATAAAATAAGTAGAAATCCACTAAAAGTTTTGTTTGGTTATCTTGCAATCCCGAGATAATCGTCTCCATGCTCCAAATCCATTTTAAAGCCATTTTTAAGGCATTTCGCGCATACATGAAATGAACACATTTTTCTCCAAAACTATAACACATGCAAGCTTGTCCTGTTTGGTGGAGATGATATTTAATAAAATAAGTAGAAATCCACTAAAAGTTTTGTTTGGTTATCTTGCAATCCCGAGATAATCGTCTCCATGCTCCAAATCCATTTTAAAGCCATTTTTAAGGCATTTCGCGCATACATGAAATGAACACATTTTTCTCCAAAACTATAACAGATGCAAGCTTGTCCTGTTTGGTGGAGATGATATTTAATAAAATAAGTAGAAATCCACTAAAAGTTTTGTTTGGTTATCTTGCAATCCCGAGATAATCGTCTCCATGCTCCAAATCCATTTTAAAGCCATTTTTAAGGCATTTCGCGCATACATGAAATGAACACATTTTTCTCCAAAACTATAACAGATGCAAGCTTGTCCTGTTTGGTGGAGATGATATTTAATAAAATAAGTAGAAATCCACTAAAAGTTTTGTTTGGTTATCTTGCAATCCCGAGATAATCGTCTCCATGCTCCAAATCCATTTTAAAGCCATTTTTAAGGCATTTCGCGCATACATGAAATGAACACATTTTTCTCCAAAACTATAACAGATGCAAGCTTGTCCTGTTTGGTGGAGATGATATTTAATAAAATAAGTAGAAATCCACTAAAAGTTTTGTTTGGTTATCTTGCAATCCCGAGATAATCGTCTCCATGCTCCAAATCCATTTTAAAGCCATTTTTAAGGCATTTCGCGCATACATGAAATGAACACATTTTTCTCCAAAACTATAACAAATGCAAGCTTGTCCTGTTTGGTGGAGATGATATTTAATAAAATAAGTAGAAATCCACTAAAAGTTTTGTTTGGTTATATTGCAATCCCGAGATAATCGTCTCCATGCTCCAAATCCATTTTAAAGCCATTTTTAAGGCATTTCGCGCATACATGAAATGAACACATTTTTCTCCAAAACTATAACAGATGCAAGCTTGTCCTGTTTGGTGGAGATGATATTTAATAAAATAAGTAGAAATCCACTAAAAGTTTTGTTTGGTTATCTTGCAATCCCGAGATAATCGTCTCCATGCTCCAAATCCATTTTAAAGCCATTTTTAAGGCATTTCGCGCATACATGAAATGAACACATTTTTCTCCAAAACTATAACAGATGCAAGCTTGTCCTGTTTGGTGGAGATGATATTTAATAAAATAAGTAGAAATCCACTAAAAGTTTTGTTTGGTTATCTTGCAATCCCGAGATAATCGTCTCCATGCTCCAAATCCATTTTAAAGCCATTTTTAAGGCATTTCGCGCATACATGAAATGAACACATTTTTCTCCAAAACTATAACAGATGCAAGCTTGTCCTGTTTGGTGGAGATGATATTTAATAAAATAAGTAGAAATCCACTAAAAGTTTTGTTTGGTTATATTGCAATCCCGAGATAATCGTCTCCATGCTCCAAATCCATTTTAAAGCCATTTTTAAGGCATTTCGCGCATACATGAAATGAACACATTTTTCTCCAAAACTATAACAGATGCAAGCTTGTCCTGTTTGGTGGAGATGATATTTAATAAAATAAGTAGAAATCCACTAAAAGTTTTGTTTGGTTATCTTGCAATCCCGAGATAATCGTCTCCATGCTCCAAATCCATTTTAAAGCCATTTTTAAGGCATTTCGCGCATACATGAAATGAACACATTTTTCTCCAAAACTATAACAGATGCAAGCTTGTCCTGTTTGGTGGAGATGATATTTAATAGAATAAGTAGAAATCCACTAAAAGTTTTGTTTGGTTATCTTGCAATCCCGAGATAATCGTCTCCATGCTCCAAATCCATTTTAAAGCCATTTTTAAGGCATTTCGCGCATACATGAAATGAACACATTTTTCTCCAAAACTATAACAGATGCAAGCTTGTCCTGTTTGGTGGAGATGATATTTAATAAAATAAGTAGAAATCCACTAAAAGTTTTGTATGGTTATCTTGCAATCCCGAGATAATCGTCTCCATGCTCCAAATCCATTTTAAAGCCATTTTTAAGGCATTTCGCGCATACATGAAATGAACACATTTTTCTCCAAAACTATAACAGATGCAAGCTTGTCCTGTTTGGTGGAGATGATATTTAATAAAATAAGTAGAAATCCACTAAAAGTTTTGTTTGGTTATATTGCAATCCCGAGATAATCGTCTCCATGCTCCAAATCCATTTTAAAGCCATTTTTAAGGCATTTCGCGCATACATGAAATGAACACATTTTTCTCCAAAACTATAACAGATGCAAGCTTGTCCTGTTTGGTGGAGATGATATTTAATAAAATAAGTAGAAATCCCCTAAAAGTTTTGTTTGGTTATCTTGCAATCCCGAGATAATCGTCTCCATGCTCCAAATCCATTTTAAAGCCATTTTTAAGGCATTTCGCGCATACATGAAATGAACACATTTTTCTCCAAAACTATAACAGATGCAAGCTTGTCCTGTTTGGTGGAGATGATATTTAATAAAATAAGTAGAAATCCACTAAAAGTTTTGTTTGGTTATCTTGCAATCCCGAGATAATCGTCTCCATGCTCCAAATCCATTTTAAAGCCATTTTTAAGGCATTTCGCGCATACATGAAATGAACACATTTTTCTCCAAAACTATAACAGATGCAAGCTTGTCCTGTTTGGTGGAGATGATATTTAATAAAATAAGTAGAAATCCACTAAAAGTTTTGTTTGGTTATCTTGCAATCCCGAGATAATCGTCTCCATGCTCCAAATCCATTTTAAAGCCATTTTTAGGCATTTCGCGCATACATGAAATGAACACATTTTTCTCCAAAACTATAACAGATGCAAGCTTGTCCTGTTTGGTGGAGATGATATTTAATAAAATAAGTAGAAATCCACTAAAAGTTTTGTTTGGTTATCTTGCAAATCCCGAGATAATCGTCTCCATGCTCCAAATCCATTTTAAAGCCATTTTTAAGGCATTTCGCGCATACATGAAATGAACACATTTTTCTCCAAAACTATAACAGATGCAAGCTTGTCCTGTTTGGTGGAGATGATATTTAATAAAATAAGTAGAAATCCACTAAAAGTTTTGTTTGGTTATATTGCAATCCCGAGATAATCGTCTCCATGCTCCAAATCCATTTTAAAGCCATTTTTAAGGCATTTCGCGCATACATGAAATGAACACATTTTTCTCCAAAACTATAACAGATGCAAGCTTGTCCTGTTTGGTGGAGATGATATTTAATAAAATAAGTAGAAATCCACTAAAAGTTTTGTTTGGTTATCTTGCAATCCCGAGATAATCGTCTCCATGCTCCAAATCCATTTTAAAGCCATTTTTAAGGCATTTCGCGCATACATGAAATGAACACATTTTTCTCCAAAACTATAACAGATGCAAGCTTGTCCTGTTTGGTGGAGATGATATTTAATAAAATAAGTAGAAATCCACTAAAAGTTTTGTTTGGTTATCTTGCAATCCCGAGATAATCGTCTCCATGCTCCAAATCCATTTTAAAGCCATTTTTAAGGCATTTCGCGCATACATGAAATGAACACATTTTTCTCCAAAACTATAACAGATGCAAGCTTGTCCTGTTTGGTGGAGATGATATTTAATAAAATAAGTAGAAATCCACTAAAAGTTTTGTTTGGTTATCTTGCAATCCCGAGATAATCGTCTCCATGCTCCAAATCCATTTTAAAGCCATTTTTAAGGCATTTCGCGCATACATGAAATGAACACATTTTTCTCCAAAACTATAACAGATGCAAGCTTGTCCTGTTTGGTGGAGATGATATTTAATAAAATAAGTAGAAATCCACTAAAAGTTTTGTTTGGTTATCTTGCAATCCCGAGATAATCGTCTCCATGCTCCAAATCCATTTTAAAGCCATTTTTAAGGCATTTCGCGCATACATGAAATGAACACATTTTTCTCCAAAACTATAACAGATGCAAGCTTGTCCTGTTTGGTGGAGATGATATTTAATAAAATAAGTAGAAATCCACTAAAAGTTTTGTTTGGTTATCTTGCAATCCCGAGATAATCGTCTCCATGCTCCAAATCCATTTTAAAGCCATTTTTAAGGCATTTCGCGCATACATGAAATGAACACATTTTTCTCCAAAACTATAACAGATGCAAGCTTGTCCTGTTTGGTGGAGATGATATTTAATAAAATAAGTAGAAATCCACTAAAAGTTTTGTTTGGTTATCTTGCAATCCGAGATAATCGTCTCCATGCTCCAAATCCATTTTAAAGCCATTTTTAAGGCATTTCGCGCATACATGAAATGAACACATTTTTCTCCAAAACTATAACAGATGCAAGCTTGTCCTGTTTGGTGGAGATGATATTTAATAAAATAAGTAGAAATCCACTAAAAGTTTTGTTTGGTTATCTTGCAATCCCGAGATAATCGTCTCCATGCTCCAAATCCATTTTAAAGCCATTTTTAAGGCATTTCGCGCATACATGAAATGAACACATTTTTCTCCAAAACTATAACAGATGCAAGCTTGTCCTGTTTGGTGGAGATGATATTTAATAAAATAAGTAGAAATCCACTAAAAGTTTTGTTTGGTTATATTGCAATCCCGAGATAATCGTCTCCATGCTCCAAATCCATTTTAAAGCCATTTTTAAGGCATTTCGCGCATACATGAAATGAACACATTTTTCTCCAAAACTATAACAGATGCAAGCTTGTCCTGTTTGGTGGAGATGATATTTAATAAAATAAGTAGAAATCCACTAAAAGTTTTGTTTGGTTATCTTGCAATCCCGAGATAATCGTCTCCATGCTCCAAATCCATTTTAAAGCCATTTTTAAGGCATTTCGCGCATACATGAAATGAACACATTTTTCTCCAAAACTATAACAGATGCAAGCTTGTCCTGTTTGGTGGAGATGATATTTAATAAAATAAGTAGAAATCCACTAAAAGTTTTGTTTGGTTATATTGCAATCCCGAGATAATCGTCTCCATGCTCCAAATCCATTTTAAAGCCATTTTTAAGGCATTTCGCGCATACATGAAATGAACACATTTTTCTCCAAAACTATAACAGATGCAAGCTTGTCCTGTTTGGTGGAGATGATATTTAATAAAATAAGTAGAAATCCACTAAAAGTTTTGTTTGGTTATCTTGCAATCCCGAGATAATCGTCTCCATGCTCCAAATCCATTTTAAAGCCATTTTTAAGGCATTTCGCGCATACATGAAATGAACACATTTTTCTCCAAAACTATAACAGATGCAAGCTTGTCCTGTTTGGTGGAGATGATATTTAATAAAATAAGTAGAAATCCACTAAAAGTTTTGTTTGGTTATCTTGCAATCCCGAGATAATCGTCTCCATGCTCCAAATCCATTTTAAAGCCATTTTTAAGGCATTTCGCGCATACATGAAATGAACACATTTTTCTCCAAAACTATAACAGATGCAAGCTTGTCCTGTTTGGTGGAGATGATATTTAATAAAATAAGTAGAAATCCACTAAAAGTTTTGTTTGGTTATCTTGCAATCCCGAGATAATCGTCTCCATGCTCCAAATCCATTTTAAAGCCATTTTTAAGGCATTTCGCGCATACATGAAATGAACACATTTTTCTCCAAAACTATAACAGATGCAAGCTTGTCCTGTTTGGTGGAGATGATATTTAATAAAATAAGTAGAAATCCACTAAAAGTTTTGTTTGGTTATCTTGCAATCCCGAGATAATCGTCTCCATGCTCCAAATCCATTTTAAAGCCATTTTTAAGGCATTTCGCGCATACATGAAATGAACACATTTTTCTCCAAAACTATAACAGATGCAAGCTTGTCCTGTTTGGTGGAGATGATATTTAATAAAATAAGTAGAAATCCACTAAAAGTTTTGTTTGGTTATCTTGCAATCCCGAGATAATCGTCTCCATGCTCCAAATCCATTTTAAAGCCATTTTTAAGGCATTTCGCGCATACATGAAATGAACACATTTTTCTCCAAAACTATAACAGATGCAAGCTTGTCCTGTTTGGTGGAGATGATATTTAATAAAATAAGTAGAAATCCACTAAAAGTTTTGTTTGGTTATCTTGCAATCCCGAGATAATCGTCTCCATGCTCCAAATCCATTTTAAAGCCATTTTTAAGGCATTTCGCGCATACATGAAATGAACACATTTTTCTCCAAAACTATAACAGATGCAAGCTTGTCCTGTTTGGTGGAGATGATATTTAATAAAATAAGTAGAAATCCACTAAAAGTTTTGTTTGGTTATCTTGCAATCCCGAGATAATCGTCTCCATGCTCCAAATCCATTTTAAAGCCATTTTTAAGGCATTTCGCGCATACATGAAATGAACACATTTTTCTCCAAAACTATAACAGATGCAAGCTTGTCCTGTTTGGTGGAGATGATATTTAATAAAATAAGTAGAAATCCACTAAAAGTTTTGTTTGGTTATCTTGCAATCCCGAGATAATCGTCTCCATGCTCCAAATCCATTTTAAAGCCATTTTTAAGGCATTTCGCGCATACATGAAATGAACACATTTTTCTCCAAAACTATAACAGATGCAAGCTTGTCCTGTTTGGTGGAGATGATATTTAATAAAATAAGTAGAAATCCACTAAAAGTTTTGTTTGGTTATCTTGCAATCCCGAGATAATCGTCTCCATGCTCCAAATCCATTTTAAAGCCATTTTTAAGGCATTTCGCGCATACATGAAATGAACACATTTTTCTCCAAAACTATAACAGATGCAAGCTTGTCCTGTTTGGTGGAGATGATATTTAATAAAATAAGTAGAAATCCACTAAAAGTTTTGTTTGGTTATCTTGCAATCCCGAGATAATCGTCTCCATGCTCCAAATCCATTTTAAAGCCATTTTTAAGGCATTTCGCGCATACATGAAATGAACACATTTTTCTCCAAAACTATAACAGATGCAAGCTTGTCCTGTTTGGTGGAGATGATATTTAATAAAATAAGTAGAAATCCACTAAAAGTTTTGTTTGGTTATCTTGCAATCCCGAGATAATCGTCTCCATGCTCCAAATCCATTTTAAAGCCATTTTTAAGGCATTTCGCGCATACATGAAATGAACACATTTTTCTCCAAAACTATAACAGATGCAAGCTTGTCCTGTTTGGTGGAGATGATATTTAATAAAATAAGTAGAAATCCACTAAAAGTTTTGTTTGGTTATCTTGCAATCCCGAGATAATCGTCTCCATGCTCCAAATCCATTTTAAAGCCATTTTTAAGGCATTTCGCGCATACATGAAATGAACACATTTTTCTCCAAAACTATAACAGATGCAAGCTTGTCCTGTTTGGTGGAGATGATATTTAATAAAATAAGTAGAAATCCACTAAAAGTTTTGTTTGGTTATCTTGCAATCCCGAGATAATCGTCTCCATGCTCCAAATCCATTTTAAAGCCATTTTTAAGGCATTTCGCGCATACATGAAATGAACACATTTTTCTCCAAAACTATAACAGATGCAAGCTTGTCCTGTTTGGTGGAGATGATATTTAATAAAATAAGTAGAAATCCACTAAAAGTTTTGTTTGGTTATCTTGCAATCCCGAGATAATCGTCTCCATGCTCCAAATCCATTTTAAAGCCATTTTTAAGGCATTTCGCGCATACATGAAATGAACACATTTTTCTCCAAAACTATAACAGATGCAAGCTTGTCCTGTTTGGTGGAGATGATATTTAATAAAATAAGTAGAAATCCACTAAAAGTTTTGTTTGGTTATCTTGCAATCCCGAGATAATCGTCTCCATGCTCCAAATCCATTTTAAAGCCATTTTTAAGGCATTTCGCGCATACATGAAATGAACACATTTTTCTCCAAAACTATAACAGATGCAAGCTTGTCCTGTTTGGTGGAGATGATATTTAATAAAATAAGTAGAAATCCACTAAAAGTTTTGTTTGGTTATCTTGCAATCCCGAGATAATCGTCTCCATGCTCCAAATCCATTTTAAAGCCATTTTTAAGGCATTTCGCGCATACATGAAATGAACACATTTTTCTCCAAAACTATAACAGATGCAAGCTTGTCCTGTTTGGTGGAGATGATATTTAATAAAATAAGTAGAAATCCACTAAAAGTTTTGTTTGGTTATCTTGCAATCCCGAGATAATCGTCTCCATGCTCCAAATCCATTTTAAAGCCATTTTTAAGGCATTTCGCGCATACATGAAATGAACACATTTTTCTCCAAAACTATAACAGATGCAAGCTTGTCCTGTTTGGTGGAGATGATATTTAATAAAATAAGTAGAAATCCACTAAAAGTTTTGTTTGGTTATCTTGCAATCCCGAGATAATCGTCTCCATGCTCCAAATCCATTTTAAAGCCATTTTTAAGGCATTTCGCGCATACATGAAATGAACACATTTTTCTCCAAAACTATAACAGATGCAAGCTTGTCCTGTTTGGTGGAGATGATATTTAATAAAATAAGTAGAAATCCACTAAAAGTTTTGTTTGGTTATCTTGCAATCCCGAGATAATCGTCTCCATGCTCCAAATCCATTTTAAAGCCATTTTTAAGGCATTTCGCGCATACATGAAATGAACACATTTTTCTCCAAAACTATAACAGATGCAAGCTTGTCCTGTTTGGTGGAGATGATATTTAATAAAATAAGTAGAAATCCACTAAAAGTTTTGTTTGGTTATCTTGCAATCCCGAGATAATCGTCTCCATGCTCCAAATCCATTTTAAAGCCATTTTTAAGGCATTTCGCGCATACATGAAATGAACACATTTTTCTCCAAAACTATAACAGATGCAAGCTTGTCCTGTTTGGTGGAGATGATATTTAATAAAATAAGTAGAAATCCACTAAAAGTTTTGTTTGGTTATCTTGCAATCCCGAGATAATCGTCTCCATGCTCCAAATCCATTTTAAAGCCATTTTTAAGGCATTTCGCGCATACATGAAATGAACACATTTTTCTCCAAAACTATAACAGATGCAAGCTTGTCCTGTTTGGTGGAGATGATATTTAATAAAATAAGTAGAAATCCACTAAAAGTTTTGTTTGGTTATCTTGCAATCCCGAGATAATCGTCTCCATGCTCCAAATCCATTTTAAAGCCATTTTTAAGGCATTTCGCGCATACATGAAATGAACACATTTTTCTCCAAAACTATAACAGATGCAAGCTTGTCCTGTTTGGTGGAGATGATATTTAATAAAATAAGTAGAAATCCACTAAAAGTTTTGTTTGGTTATCTTGCAATCCCGAGATAATCGTCTCCATGCTCCAAATCCATTTTAAAGCCATTTTTAAGGCATTTCGCGCATACATGAAATGAACACATTTTTCTCCAAAACTATAACAGATGCAAGCTTGTCCTGTTTGGTGGAGATGATATTTAATAAAATAAGTAGAAATCCACTAAAAGTTTTGTTTGGTTATCTTGCAATCCCGAGATAATCGTCTCCATGCTCCAAATCCATTTTAAAGCCATTTTTAAGGCATTTCGCGCATACATGAAATGAACACATTTTTCTCCAAAACTATAACAGATGCAAGCTTGTCCTGTTTGGTGGAGATGATATTTAATAAAATAAGTAGAAATCCACTAAAAGTTTTGTTTGGTTATCTTGCAATCCCGAGATAATCGTCTCCATGCTCCAAATCCATTTTAAAGCCATTTTTAAGGCATTTCGCGCATACATGAAATGAACACATTTTTCTCCAAAACTATAACAGATGCAAGCTTGTCCTGTTTGGTGGAGATGATATTTAATAAAATAAGTAGAAATCCACTAAAAGTTTTGTTTGGTTATCTTGCAATCCCGAGATAATCGTCTCCATGCTCCAAATCCATTTTAAAGCCATTTTTAAGGCATTTCGCGCATACATGAAATGAACACATTTTTCTCAAAACTATAACAGATGCAAGCTTGTCCTGTTTGGTGGAGATGATATTTAATAAAATAAGTAGAAATCCACTAAAAGTTTTGTTTGGTTATCTTGCAATCCCGAGATAATCGTCTCCATGCTCCAAATCCATTTTAAAGCCATTTTTAAGGCATTTCGCGCATACATGAAATGAACACATTTTTCTCCAAAACTATAACAGATGCAAGCTTGTCCTGTTTGGTGGAGATGATATTTAATAAAATAAGTAGAAATCCACTAAAAGTTTTGTTTGGTTATCTTGCAATCCCGAGATAATCGTCTCCATGCTCCAAATCCATTTTAAAGCCATTTTTAAGGCATTTCGCGCATACATGAAATGAACACATTTTTCTCCAAAACTATAACAGATGCAAGCTTG
>NW_027442850.1:0-74520 GCF_048569485.1 Anomaloglossus baeobatrachus
CCTGCCCTCTGTACCTTTCTCACCACCCGCTTCCCTTCTCCTGTCATCCCCCTACCACCCGGGAAAAAAAGAGATTGCCCCCTCCTTCCACTAGCCCACCCTCCCACCCAAAGAACAACTTCTTCTGCGCAGCTTGTTTTCTAGGCAGCAGCGCTATTGTGATGTCATCGGGGGGCATTGTGACAAGCCGCCAGTGTTCCGTCTCTTCATGTTGTGCACAGTTCAAACGGAAAATACATCAACAGGCAGACTACAGAAAAGCTTACTATCAAAGGTTAGAGGGGGGCTTTCTCAGAGGGCTTTTTACAGTTTTTCTATTCCCAATTAGCCGTTTAAGTGTACTTATTGAAAGTAGTAATTCTTTCATAGGCCGCCCTTTCTTAGTATTTGACGTTCCTTATATTGCGGTATGAGGCTTCGCAGTAGGTTGCAAACATTCATCACCCATGACTGTCCCCAATTGAGCTCAGAAGCTCAATGTCTATCATGACCTCTCTTTTAGAATGTCCAAGAGCAAGCAAACTATTCCTCCAGGAGAGGGCGCCAACAGACTACTAAAGAGATCATCATTACTCAAAGAAAACCCCAAAAACCAATGCATGATAGGAATAAACAGGTAACTTTCTTTGGAGTGGAAGCGGAGAGATCGCACCAGATGCCAATTCTAGATGTTATCACACCTGTGGTCACTGCAGCAGCAGGTGAATCCACTTTGTCCAAAAGGGATCTATTCCATTCAATTGCAAATGATCTAGATAAGACAGAGAACTGCAGCACGGGGACATAGCCGAGTTGGTCAGGTTGAGTGGTGATGAGTTTGCTATTTGGATGAATAAAGAAAGTCAAAAGTGTGAAAGATAAAAAACAAAAGGAGGAAGTGTGAAAAGTGAATGGGCCAAATTGAGGTGCATATGAAGACGTATGCTTTCTTCCAATTCATTAAATCGGGCTAATATGAATCAGGTGAATTGAGTTCTGCTTTTGGAAACTGGGTTAAGAAGGGGTGCACCGTTCCTGGAGGTACTGCAATACCAGGTCAATGCGTGGAGTGGACAGAGCAAGCTCTTTTTCCATCTCCCTGTTCTAAAAATCCATTTAATATATGGTCCCCAGATAGGGGACGTATCAGATATTAAACTGATAAGAACAGATACTACACTTGATCTTAGCCAAAAGGCCGAGAAGCGATAACCAGAATTGGTTTGGGCCTCGAGTGGCACCCTGGCCTATGCCGGACACATCTTAGGGAGAGAGAGCGAGAGGGAGACAAACCCACGCCTACACAAGACATTTTGTCACCCAAGCCAACCCTTGAAAAGGCTGCTTTGCAGAGCCAAAACAAGAAGAATGGTGCGTTTTGCAGCCGCCGCCCACTGCAATGAATCTGAATAACTCCTCCTTTAGGGCGCAAGCAACTCCCCTCCCCCTTGCAGTCTTTCCAATTCACGATACAAAAAGACGGACAGGACAGGTTGCCTGACTTTCCGTCACTGCCACCCTTTGCCATCCTTACCCGTAGAAAGCCCTTTCATCATCCCCAAACCCTAATCTTTTCCCTTTCCTTCCCAGCCCCCAAACCCTGCCCTCTGTACCTTTCTCACCACCCGCTTCCCTTCTCCTGTCATCCCCCTACCACCCGGGAAAAAAAGAGATTGCCCCCTCCTTCCACTAGCCCACCCTCCCACCCAAAGAACAACTTCTTCTGCGCAGCTTGTTTTCTAGGCAGCAGCGCTATTGTGATGTCATCGGGGGGCATTGTGACAAGCCGCCAGTGTTCCGTCTCTTCATGTTGTGCACAGTTCAAACGGAAAATACATCAACAGGCAGACTACAGAAAAGCTTACTATCAAAGGTTAGAGGGGGGCTTTCTCAGAGGGCTTTTTACAGTTTTTCTATTCCCAATTAGCCGTTTAAGTGTACTTATTGAAAGTAGTAATTCTTTCATAGGCCGCCCTTTCTTAGTATTTGACGTTCCTTATATTGCGGTATGAGGCTTCGCAGTAGGTTGCAAACATTCATCACCCATGACTGTCCCCAATTGAGCTCAGAAGCTCAATGTCTATCATGACCTCTCTTTTAGAATGTCCAAGAGCAAGCAAACTATTCCTCCAGGAGAGGGCGCCAACAGACTACTAAAGAGATCATCATTACTCAAAGAAAACCCCAAAAACCAATGCATGATAGGAATAAACAGGTAACTTTCTTTGGAGTGGAAGCGGAGAGATCGCACCAGATGCCAATTCTAGATGTTATCACACCTGTGGTCACTGCAGCAGCAGGTGAATCCACTTTGTCCAAAAGGGATCTATTCCATTCAATTGCAAATGATCTAGATAAGACAGAGAACTGCAGCACGGGGACATAGCCGAGTTGGTCAGGTTGAGTGGTGATGAGTTTGCTATTTGGATGAATAAAGAAAGTCAAAAGTGTGAAAGATAAAAAACAAAAGGAGGAAGTGTGAAAAGTGAATGGGCCAAATTGAGGTGCATATGAAGACGTATGCTTTCTTCCAATTCATTAAATCGGGCTAATATGAATCAGGTGAATTGAGTTCTGCTTTTGGAAACTGGGTTAAGAAGGGGTGCACCGTTCCTGGAGGTACTGCAATACCAGGTCAATGCGTGGAGTGGACAGAGCAAGCTCTTTTTCCATCTCCCTGTTCTAAAAATCCATTTAATATATGGTCCCCAGATAGGGGACGTATCAGATATTAAACTGATAAGAACAGATACTACACTTGATCTTAGCCAAAAGGCCGAGAAGCGATAACCAGAATTGGTTTGGGCCTCGAGTGGCACCCTGGCCTATGCCGGACACATCTTAGGGAGAGAGAGCGAGAGGGAGACAAACCCACGCCTACACAAGACATTTTGTCACCCAAGCCAACCCTTGAAAAGGCTGCTTTGCAGAGCCAAAACAAGAAGAATGGTGCGTTTTGCAGCCGCCGCCCACTGCAATGAATCTGAATAACTCCTCCTTTAGGGCGCAAGCAACTCCCCTCCCCCTTGCAGTCTTTCCAATTCACGATACAAAAAGACGGACAGGACAGGTTGCCTGACTTTCCGTCACTGCCACCCTTTGCCATCCTTACCCGTAGAAAGCCCTTTCATCATCCCCAAACCCTAATCTTTTCCCTTTCCTTCCCAGCCCCCAAACCCTGCCCTCTGTACCTTTCTCACCACCCGCTTCCCTTCTCCTGTCATCCCCCTACCACCCGGGAAAAAAAGAGATTGCCCCCTCCTTCCACTAGCCCACCCTCCCACCCAAAGAACAACTTCTTCTGCGCAGCTTGTTTTCTAGGCAGCAGCGCTATTGTGATGTCATCGGGGGGCATTGTGACAAGCCGCCAGTGTTCCGTCTCTTCATGTTGTGCACAGTTCAAACGGAAAATACATCAACAGGCAGACTACAGAAAAGCTTACTATCAAAGGTTAGAGGGGGGCTTTCTCAGAGGGCTTTTTACAGTTTTTCTATTCCCAATTAGCCGTTTAAGTGTACTTATTGAAAGTAGTAATTCTTTCATAGGCCGCCCTTTCTTAGTATTTGACGTTCCTTATATTGCGGTATGAGGCTTCGCAGTAGGTTGCAAACATTCATCACCCATGACTGTCCCCAATTGAGCTCAGAAGCTCAATGTCTATCATGACCTCTCTTTTAGAATGTCCAAGAGCAAGCAAACTATTCCTCCAGGAGAGGGCGCCAACAGACTACTAAAGAGATCATCATTACTCAAAGAAAACCCCAAAAACCAATGCATGATAGGAATAAACAGGTAACTTTCTTTGGAGTGGAAGCGGAGAGATCGCACCAGATGCCAATTCTAGATGTTATCACACCTGTGGTCACTGCAGCAGCAGGTGAATCCACTTTGTCCAAAAGGGATCTATTCCATTCAATTGCAAATGATCTAGATAAGACAGAGAACTGCAGCACGGGGACATAGCCGAGTTGGTCAGGTTGAGTGGTGATGAGTTTGCTATTTGGATGAATAAAGAAAGTCAAAAGTGTGAAAGATAAAAAACAAAAGGAGGAAGTGTGAAAAGTGAATGGGCCAAATTGAGGTGCATATGAAGACGTATGCTTTCTTCCAATTCATTAAATCGGGCTAATATGAATCAGGTGAATTGAGTTCTGCTTTTGGAAACTGGGTTAAGAAGGGGTGCACCGTTCCTGGAGGTACTGCAATACCAGGTCAATGCGTGGAGTGGACAGAGCAAGCTCTTTTTCCATCTCCCTGTTCTAAAAATCCATTTAATATATGGTCCCCAGATAGGGGACGTATCAGATATTAAACTGATAAGAACAGATACTACACTTGATCTTAGCCAAAAGGCCGAGAAGCGATAACCAGAATTGGTTTGGGCCTCGAGTGGCACCCTGGCCTATGCCGGACACATCTTAGGGAGAGAGAGCGAGAGGGAGACAAACCCACGCCTACACAAGACATTTTGTCACCCAAGCCAACCCTTGAAAAGGCTGCTTTGCAGAGCCAAAACAAGAAGAATGGTGCGTTTTGCAGCCGCCGCCCACTGCAATGAATCTGAATAACTCCTCCTTTAGGGCGCAAGCAACTCCCCTCCCCCTTGCAGTCTTTCCAATTCACGATACAAAAAGACGGACAGGACAGGTTGCCTGACTTTCCGTCACTGCCACCCTTTGCCATCCTTACCCGTAGAAAGCCCTTTCATCATCCCCAAACCCTAATCTTTTCCCTTTCCTTCCCAGCCCCCAAACCCTGCCCTCTGTACCTTTCTCACCACCCGCTTCCCTTCTCCTGTCATCCCCCTACCACCCGGGAAAAAAAGAGATTGCCCCCTCCTTCCACTAGCCCACCCTCCCACCCAAAGAACAACTTCTTCTGCGCAGCTTGTTTTCTAGGCAGCAGCGCTATTGTGATGTCATCGGGGGGCATTGTGACAAGCCGCCAGTGTTCCGTCTCTTCATGTTGTGCACAGTTCAAACGGAAAATACATCAACAGGCAGACTACAGAAAAGCTTACTATCAAAGGTTAGAGGGGGGCTTTCTCAGAGGGCTTTTTACAGTTTTTCTATTCCCAATTAGCCGTTTAAGTGTACTTATTGAAAGTAGTAATTCTTTCATAGGCCGCCCTTTCTTAGTATTTGACGTTCCTTATATTGCGGTATGAGGCTTCGCAGTAGGTTGCAAACATTCATCACCCATGACTGTCCCCAATTGAGCTCAGAAGCTCAATGTCTATCATGACCTCTCTTTTAGAATGTCCAAGAGCAAGCAAACTATTCCTCCAGGAGAGGGCGCCAACAGACTACTAAAGAGATCATCATTACTCAAAGAAAACCCCAAAAACCAATGCATGATAGGAATAAACAGGTAACTTTCTTTGGAGTGGAAGCGGAGAGATCGCACCAGATGCCAATTCTAGATGTTATCACACCTGTGGTCACTGCAGCAGCAGGTGAATCCACTTTGTCCAAAAGGGATCTATTCCATTCAATTGCAAATGATCTAGATAAGACAGAGAACTGCAGCACGGGGACATAGCCGAGTTGGTCAGGTTGAGTGGTGATGAGTTTGCTATTTGGATGAATAAAGAAAGTCAAAAGTGTGAAAGATAAAAAACAAAAGGAGGAAGTGTGAAAAGTGAATGGGCCAAATTGAGGTGCATATGAAGACGTATGCTTTCTTCCAATTCATTAAATCGGGCTAATATGAATCAGGTGAATTGAGTTCTGCTTTTGGAAACTGGGTTAAGAAGGGGTGCACCGTTCCTGGAGGTACTGCAATACCAGGTCAATGCGTGGAGTGGACAGAGCAAGCTCTTTTTCCATCTCCCTGTTCTAAAAATCCATTTAATATATGGTCCCCAGATAGGGGACGTATCAGATATTAAACTGATAAGAACAGATACTACACTTGATCTTAGCCAAAAGGCCGAGAAGCGATAACCAGAATTGGTTTGGGCCTCGAGTGGCACCCTGGCCTATGCCGGACACATCTTAGGGAGAGAGAGCGAGAGGGAGACAAACCCACGCCTACACAAGACATTTTGTCACCCAAGCCAACCCTTGAAAAGGCTGCTTTGCAGAGCCAAAACAAGAAGAATGGTGCGTTTTGCAGCCGCCGCCCACTGCAATGAATCTGAATAACTCCTCCTTTAGGGCGCAAGCAACTCCCCTCCCCCTTGCAGTCTTTCCAATTCACGATACAAAAAGACGGACAGGACAGGTTGCCTGACTTTCCGTCACTGCCACCCTTTGCCATCCTTACCCGTAGAAAGCCCTTTCATCATCCCCAAACCCTAATCTTTTCCCTTTCCTTCCCAGCCCCCAAACCCTGCCCTCTGTACCTTTCTCACCACCCGCTTCCCTTCTCCTGTCATCCCCCTACCACCCGGGAAAAAAAGAGATTGCCCCCTCCTTCCACTAGCCCACCCTCCCACCCAAAGAACAACTTCTTCTGCGCAGCTTGTTTTCTAGGCAGCAGCGCTATTGTGATGTCATCGGGGGGCATTGTGACAAGCCGCCAGTGTTCCGTCTCTTCATGTTGTGCACAGTTCAAACGGAAAATACATCAACAGGCAGACTACAGAAAAGCTTACTATCAAAGGTTAGAGGGGGGCTTTCTCAGAGGGCTTTTTACAGTTTTTCTATTCCCAATTAGCCGTTTAAGTGTACTTATTGAAAGTAGTAATTCTTTCATAGGCCGCCCTTTCTTAGTATTTGACGTTCCTTATATTGCGGTATGAGGCTTCGCAGTAGGTTGCAAACATTCATCACCCATGACTGTCCCCAATTGAGCTCAGAAGCTCAATGTCTATCATGACCTCTCTTTTAGAATGTCCAAGAGCAAGCAAACTATTCCTCCAGGAGAGGGCGCCAACAGACTACTAAAGAGATCATCATTACTCAAAGAAAACCCCAAAAACCAATGCATGATAGGAATAAACAGGTAACTTTCTTTGGAGTGGAAGCGGAGAGATCGCACCAGATGCCAATTCTAGATGTTATCACACCTGTGGTCACTGCAGCAGCAGGTGAATCCACTTTGTCCAAAAGGGATCTATTCCATTCAATTGCAAATGATCTAGATAAGACAGAGAACTGCAGCACGGGGACATAGCCGAGTTGGTCAGGTTGAGTGGTGATGAGTTTGCTATTTGGATGAATAAAGAAAGTCAAAAGTGTGAAAGATAAAAAACAAAAGGAGGAAGTGTGAAAAGTGAATGGGCCAAATTGAGGTGCATATGAAGACGTATGCTTTCTTCCAATTCATTAAATCGGGCTAATATGAATCAGGTGAATTGAGTTCTGCTTTTGGAAACTGGGTTAAGAAGGGGTGCACCGTTCCTGGAGGTACTGCAATACCAGGTCAATGCGTGGAGTGGACAGAGCAAGCTCTTTTTCCATCTCCCTGTTCTAAAAATCCATTTAATATATGGTCCCCAGATAGGGGACGTATCAGATATTAAACTGATAAGAACAGATACTACACTTGATCTTAGCCAAAAGGCCGAGAAGCGATAACCAGAATTGGTTTGGGCCTCGAGTGGCACCCTGGCCTATGCCGGACACATCTTAGGGAGAGAGAGCGAGAGGGAGACAAACCCACGCCTACACAAGACATTTTGTCACCCAAGCCAACCCTTGAAAAGGCTGCTTTGCAGAGCCAAAACAAGAAGAATGGTGCGTTTTGCAGCCGCCGCCCACTGCAATGAATCTGAATAACTCCTCCTTTAGGGCGCAAGCAACTCCCCTCCCCCTTGCAGTCTTTCCAATTCACGATACAAAAAGACGGACAGGACAGGTTGCCTGACTTTCCGTCACTGCCACCCTTTGCCATCCTTACCCGTAGAAAGCCCTTTCATCATCCCCAAACCCTAATCTTTTCCCTTTCCTTCCCAGCCACCAAACCCTGCCCTCTGTACCTTTCTCACCACCCGCTTCCCTTCTCCTGTCATCCCCCTACCACCCGGGAAAAAAAGAGATTGCCCCCTCCTTCCACTAGCCCACCCTCCCACCCAAAGAACAACTTCTTCTGCGCAGCTTGTTTTCTAGGCAGCAGCGCTATTGTGATGTCATCGGGGGGCATTGTGACAAGCCGCCAGTGTTCCGTCTCTTCATGTTGTGCACAGTTCAAACGGAAAATACATCAACAGGCAGACTACAGAAAAGCTTACTATCAAAGGTTAGAGGGGGGCTTTCTCAGAGGGCTTTTTACAGTTTTTCTATTCCCAATTAGCCGTTTAAGTGTACTTATTGAAAGTAGTAATTCTTTCATAGGCCGCCCTTTCTTAGTATTTGACGTTCCTTATATTGCGGTATGAGGCTTCGCAGTAGGTTGCAAACATTCATCACCCATGACTGTCCCCAATTGAGCTCAGAAGCTCAATGTCTATCATGACCTCTCTTTTAGAATGTCCAAGAGCAAGCAAACTATTCCTCCAGGAGAGGGCGCCAACAGACTACTAAAGAGATCATCATTACTCAAAGAAAACCCCAAAAACCAATGCATGATAGGAATAAACAGGTAACTTTCTTTGGAGTGGAAGCGGAGAGATCGCACCAGATGCCAATTCTAGATGTTATCACACCTGTGGTCACTGCAGCAGCAGGTGAATCCACTTTGTCCAAAAGGGATCTATTCCATTCAATTGCAAATGATCTAGATAAGACAGAGAACTGCAGCACGGGGACATAGCCGAGTTGGTCAGGTTGAGTGGTGATGAGTTTGCTATTTGGATGAATAAAGAAAGTCAAAAGTGTGAAAGATAAAAAACAAAAGGAGGAAGTGTGAAAAGTGAATGGGCCAAATTGAGGTGCATATGAAGACGTATGCTTTCTTCCAATTCATTAAATCGGGCTAATATGAATCAGGTGAATTGAGTTCTGCTTTTGGAAACTGGGTTAAGAAGGGGTGCACCGTTCCTGGAGGTACTGCAATACCAGGTCAATGCGTGGAGTGGACAGAGCAAGCTCTTTTTCCATCTCCCTGTTCTAAAAATCCATTTAATATATGGTCCCCAGATAGGGGACGTATCAGATATTAAACTGATAAGAACAGATACTACACTTGATCTTAGCCAAAAGGCCGAGAAGCGATAACCAGAATTGGTTTGGGCCTCGAGTGGCACCCTGGCCTATGCCGGACACATCTTAGGGAGAGAGAGCGAGAGGGAGACAAACCCACGCCTACACAAGACATTTTGTCACCCAAGCCAACCCTTGAAAAGGCTGCTTTGCAGAGCCAAAACAAGAAGAATGGTGCGTTTTGCAGCCGCCGCCCACTGCAATGAATCTGAATAACTCCTCCTTTAGGGCGCAAGCAACTCCCCTCCCCCTTGCAGTCTTTCCAATTCACGATACAAAAAGACGGACAGGACAGGTTGCCTGACTTTCCGTCACTGCCACCCTTTGCCATCCTTACCCGTAGAAAGCCCTTTCATCATCCCCAAACCCTAATCTTTTCCCTTTCCTTCCCAGCCCCCAAACCCTGCCCTCTGTACCTTTCTCACCACCCGCTTCCCTTCTCCTGTCATCCCCCTACCACCCGGGAAAAAAAGAGATTGCCCCCTCCTTCCACTAGCCCACCCTCCCACCCAAAGAACAACTTCTTCTGCGCAGCTTGTTTTCTAGGCAGCAGCGCTATTGTGATGTCATCGGGGGGCATTGTGACAAGCCGCCAGTGTTCCGTCTCTTCATGTTGTGCACAGTTCAAACGGAAAATACATCAACAGGCAGACTACAGAAAAGCTTACTATCAAAGGTTAGAGGGGGGCTTTCTCAGAGGGCTTTTTACAGTTTTTCTATTCCCAATTAGCCGTTTAAGTGTACTTATTGAAAGTAGTAATTCTTTCATAGGCCGCCCTTTCTTAGTATTTGACGTTCCTTATATTGCGGTATGAGGCTTCGCAGTAGGTTGCAAACATTCATCACCCATGACTGTCCCCAATTGAGCTCAGAAGCTCAATGTCTATCATGACCTCTCTTTTAGAATGTCCAAGAGCAAGCAAACTATTCCTCCAGGAGAGGGCGCCAACAGACTACTAAAGAGATCATCATTACTCAAAGAAAACCCCAAAAACCAATGCATGATAGGAATAAACAGGTAACTTTCTTTGGAGTGGAAGCGGAGAGATCGCACCAGATGCCAATTCTAGATGTTATCACACCTGTGGTCACTGCAGCAGCAGGTGAATCCACTTTGTCCAAAAGGGATCTATTCCATTCAATTGCAAATGATCTAGATAAGACAGAGAACTGCAGCACGGGGACATAGCCGAGTTGGTCAGGTTGAGTGGTGATGAGTTTGCTATTTGGATGAATAAAGAAAGTCAAAAGTGTGAAAGATAAAAAACAAAAGGAGGAAGTGTGAAAAGTGAATGGGCCAAATTGAGGTGCATATGAAGACGTATGCTTTCTTCCAATTCATTAAATCGGGCTAATATGAATCAGGTGAATTGAGTTCTGCTTTTGGAAACTGGGTTAAGAAGGGGTGCACCGTTCCTGGAGGTACTGCAATACCAGGTCAATGCGTGGAGTGGACAGAGCAAGCTCTTTTTCCATCTCCCTGTTCTAAAAATCCATTTAATATATGGTCCCCAGATAGGGGACGTATCAGATATTAAACTGATAAGAACAGATTTTTGATTTAATGAAGCTTTCCAAAGCACCGCAAAAATGCATGACCGAAGTCACACCAAAAACAGTGCAAAGGCTAGGATTCGTGTGGACCCCTCCGTGAGAAGAGGATCCCCAAAAATCAACCCCGTCCCTCCGAGCCAGAAGGCCACAGCAAGGGTCAGGGATCTTCGGTGCTCCCCCAAGCCGAAGCCTGGTTGAGCCTTGTTGTTGCTCCCAGCGTCCACCGAGGCATCTTACCCAAGTGGAGTAGGGAGCTACTAGTCGTTGGTTTCGCAGCCGAGACTGCCCGGACCGTCAACCGGTGTTAGTTTCTCAGCCCAAGGCTGACCGGACCTCCAACCGGGTGTTGGTTTCTCAGCCCAAGGCTGACCGGACCTCCAACCGGGTGTTGGTTTCTCAGCCCAAGGCTAACCGGACCTCCAACCGGGTGTTGGTTTCTCAGCCAAAGCTGACCCGGACCTCCAACCGGGTGTTGGTTTCTCAGCCCAAAGCTGACCGGACCTCCGACCGGGATTATAAAAATTTCCCTTCTTAGCCAGAAGGCCAGGATAGGGCAATATGCTTGGAAAGTATGAATAGGCAAGGCGCGGCGTGCGACAGAGTCTGAGGCTTACCAGGGTCCCAACCTAGCAAGTTCAGACTCCCTCCAGGGTGTCCATTCCTGGGGCACATTGCACCATAACCCCCACACTTACTCAGTCTAATAGCCTCAATCCTGGTAGGGCCATGGTTTCCTCTAGATGGATATACTATCCTCCCAAAGTACTAACAAGTGCAACCTTCCAGTGTGCATTGCATCATTGTACTAAGGTGGCCGGAGCCTTAAACCACCTTTTCGAACGATACTACACTTGATCTTAGCCAAAAGGCCGAGAAGCGATAACCAGAATTGGTTTGGGCCTCGAGTGGCACCCTGGCCTATGCCGGACACATCTTAGGGAGAGAGAGCGAGAGGGAGACAAACCCACGCCTACACAAGACATTTTGTCACCCAAGCCAACCCTTGAAAAGGCTGCTTTGCAGAGCCAAAACAAGAAGAATGGTGCGTTTTGCAGCCGCCGCCCACTGCAATGAATCTGAATAACTCCTCCTTTAGGGCGCAAGCAACTCCCCTCCCCCTTGCAGTCTTTCCAATTCACGATACAAAAAGACGGACAGGACAGGTTGCCTGACTTTCCGTCACTGCCACCCTTTGCCATCCTTACCCGTAGAAAGCCCTTTCATCATCCCCAAACCCTAATCTTTTCCCTTTCCTTCCCAGCCCCCAAACCCTGCCCTCTGTACCTTTCTCACCACCCGCTTCCCTTCTCCTGTCATCCCCCTACCACCCGGGAAAAAAAGAGATTGCCCCCTCCTTCCACTAGCCCACCCTCCCACCCAAAGAACAACTTCTTCTGCGCAGCTTGTTTTCTAGGCAGCAGCGCTATTGTGATGTCATCGGGGGGCATTGTGACAAGCCGCCAGTGTTCCGTCTCTTCATGTTGTGCACAGTTCAAACGGAAAATACATCAACAGGCAGACTACAGAAAAGCTTACTATCAAAGGTTAGAGGGGGGCTTTCTCAGAGGGCTTTTTACAGTTTTTCTATTCCCAATTAGCCGTTTAAGTGTACTTATTGAAAGTAGTAATTCTTTCATAGGCCGCCCTTTCTTAGTATTTGACGTTCCTTATATTGCGGTATGAGGCTTCGCAGTAGGTTGCAAACATTCATCACCCATGACTGTCCCCAATTGAGCTCAGAAGCTCAATGTCTATCATGACCTCTCTTTTAGAATGTCCAAGAGCAAGCAAACTATTCCTCCAGGAGAGGGCGCCAACAGACTACTAAAGAGATCATCATTACTCAAAGAAAACCCCAAAAACCAATGCATGATAGGAATAAACAGGTAACTTTCTTTGGAGTGGAAGCGGAGAGATCGCACCAGATGCCAATTCTAGATGTTATCACACCTGTGGTCACTGCAGCAGCAGGTGAATCCACTTTGTCCAAAAGGGATCTATTCCATTCAATTGCAAATGATCTAGATAAGACAGAGAACTGCAGCACGGGGACATAGCCGAGTTGGTCAGGTTGAGTGGTGATGAGTTTGCTATTTGGATGAATAAAGAAAGTCAAAAGTGTGAAAGATAAAAAACAAAAGGAGGAAGTGTGAAAAGTGAATGGGCCAAATTGAGGTGCATATGAAGACGTATGCTTTCTTCCAATTCATTAAATCGGGCTAATATGAATCAGGTGAATTGAGTTCTGCTTTTGGAAACTGGGTTAAGAAGGGGTGCACCGTTCCTGGAGGTACTGCAATACCAGGTCAATGCGTGGAGTGGACAGAGCAAGCTCTTTTTCCATCTCCCTGTTCTAAAAATCCATTTAATATATGGTCCCCAGATAGGGGACGTATCAGATATTAAACTGATAAGAACAGATACTACACTTGATCTTAGCCAAAAGGCCGAGAAGCGATAACCAGAATTGGTTTGGGCCTCGAGTGGCACCCTGGCCTATGCCGGACACATCTTAGGGAGAGAGAGCGAGAGGGAGACAAACCCACGCCTACACAAGACATTTTGTCACCCAAGCCAACCCTTGAAAAGGCTGCTTTGCAGAGCCAAAACAAGAAGAATGGTGCGTTTTGCAGCCGCCGCCCACTGCAATGAATCTGAATAACTCCTCCTTTAGGGCGCAAGCAACTCCCCTCCCCCTTGCAGTCTTTCCAATTCACGATACAAAAAGACGGACAGGACAGGTTGCCTGACTTTCCGTCACTGCCACCCTTTGCCATCCTTACCCGTAGAAAGCCCTTTCATCATCCCCAAACCCTAATCTTTTCCCTTTCCTTCCCAGCCCCCAAACCCTGCCCTCTGTACCTTTCTCACCACCCGCTTCCCTTCTCCTGTCATCCCCCTACCACCCGGGAAAAAAAGAGATTGCCCCCTCCTTCCACTAGCCCACCCTCCCACCCAAAGAACAACTTCTTCTGCGCAGCTTGTTTTCTAGGCAGCAGCGCTATTGTGATGTCATCGGGGGGCATTGTGACAAGCCGCCAGTGTTCCGTCTCTTCATGTTGTGCACAGTTCAAACGGAAAATACATCAACAGGCAGACTACAGAAAAGCTTACTATCAAAGGTTAGAGGGGGGCTTTCTCAGAGGGCTTTTTACAGTTTTTCTATTCCCAATTAGCCGTTTAAGTGTACTTATTGAAAGTAGTAATTCTTTCATAGGCCGCCCTTTCTTAGTATTTGACGTTCCTTATATTGCGGTATGAGGCTTCGCAGTAGGTTGCAAACATTCATCACCCATGACTGTCCCCAATTGAGCTCAGAAGCTCAATGTCTATCATGACCTCTCTTTTAGAATGTCCAAGAGCAAGCAAACTATTCCTCCAGGAGAGGGCGCCAACAGACTACTAAAGAGATCATCATTACTCAAAGAAAACCCCAAAAACCAATGCATGATAGGAATAAACAGGTAACTTTCTTTGGAGTGGAAGCGGAGAGATCGCACCAGATGCCAATTCTAGATGTTATCACACCTGTGGTCACTGCAGCAGCAGGTGAATCCACTTTGTCCAAAAGGGATCTATTCCATTCAATTGCAAATGATCTAGATAAGACAGAGAACTGCAGCACGGGGACATAGCCGAGTTGGTCAGGTTGAGTGGTGATGAGTTTGCTATTTGGATGAATAAAGAAAGTCAAAAGTGTGAAAGATAAAAAACAAAAGGAGGAAGTGTGAAAAGTGAATGGGCCAAATTGAGGTGCATATGAAGACGTATGCTTTCTTCCAATTCATTAAATCGGGCTAATATGAATCAGGTGAATTGAGTTCTGCTTTTGGAAACTGGGTTAAGAAGGGGTGCACCGTTCCTGGAGGTACTGCAATACCAGGTCAATGCGTGGAGTGGACAGAGCAAGCTCTTTTTCCATCTCCCTGTTCTAAAAATCCATTTAATATATGGTCCCCAGATAGGGGACGTATCAGATATTAAACTGATAAGAACAGATACTACACTTGATCTTAGCCAAAAGGCCGAGAAGCGATAACCAGAATTGGTTTGGGCCTCGAGTGGCACCCTGGCCTATGCCGGACACATCTTAGGGAGAGAGAGCGAGAGGGAGACAAACCCACGCCTACACAAGACATTTTGTCACCCAAGCCAACCCTTGAAAAGGCTGCTTTGCAGAGCCAAAACAAGAAGAATGGTGCGTTTTGCAGCCGCCGCCCACTGCAATGAATCTGAATAACTCCTCCTTTAGGGCGCAAGCAACTCCCCTCCCCCTTGCAGTCTTTCCAATTCACGATACAAAAAGACGGACAGGACAGGTTGCCTGACTTTCCGTCACTGCCACCCTTTGCCATCCTTACCCGTAGAAAGCCCTTTCATCATCCCCAAACCCTAATCTTTTCCCTTTCCTTCCCAGCCCCCAAACCCTGCCCTCTGTACCTTTCTCACCACCCGCTTCCCTTCTCCTGTCATCCCCCTACCACCCGGGAAAAAAAGAGATTGCCCCCTCCTTCCACTAGCCCACCCTCCCACCCAAAGAACAACTTCTTCTGCGCAGCTTGTTTTCTAGGCAGCAGCGCTATTGTGATGTCATCGGGGGGCATTGTGACAAGCCGCCAGTGTTCCGTCTCTTCATGTTGTGCACAGTTCAAACGGAAAATACATCAACAGGCAGACTACAGAAAAGCTTACTATCAAAGGTTAGAGGGGGGCTTTCTCAGAGGGCTTTTTACAGTTTTTCTATTCCCAATTAGCCGTTTAAGTGTACTTATTGAAAGTAGTAATTCTTTCATAGGCCGCCCTTTCTTAGTATTTGACGTTCCTTATATTGCGGTATGAGGCTTCGCAGTAGGTTGCAAACATTCATCACCCATGACTGTCCCCAATTGAGCTCAGAAGCTCAATGTCTATCATGACCTCTCTTTTAGAATGTCCAAGAGCAAGCAAACTATTCCTCCAGGAGAGGGCGCCAACAGACTACTAAAGAGATCATCATTACTCAAAGAAAACCCCAAAAACCAATGCATGATAGGAATAAACAGGTAACTTTCTTTGGAGTGGAAGCGGAGAGATCGCACCAGATGCCAATTCTAGATGTTATCACACCTGTGGTCACTGCAGCAGCAGGTGAATCCACTTTGTCCAAAAGGGATCTATTCCATTCAATTGCAAATGATCTAGATAAGACAGAGAACTGCAGCACGGGGACATAGCCGAGTTGGTCAGGTTGAGTGGTGATGAGTTTGCTATTTGGATGAATAAAGAAAGTCAAAAGTGTGAAAGATAAAAAACAAAAGGAGGAAGTGTGAAAAGTGAATGGGCCAAATTGAGGTGCATATGAAGACGTATGCTTTCTTCCAATTCATTAAATCGGGCTAATATGAATCAGGTGAATTGAGTTCTGCTTTTGGAAACTGGGTTAAGAAGGGGTGCACCGTTCCTGGAGGTACTGCAATACCAGGTCAATGCGTGGAGTGGACAGAGCAAGCTCTTTTTCCATCTCCCTGTTCTAAAAATCCATTTAATATATGGTCCCCAGATAGGGGACGTATCAGATATTAAACTGATAAGAACAGATACTACACTTGATCTTAGCCAAAAGGCCGAGAAGCGATAACCAGAATTGGTTTGGGCCTCGAGTGGCACCCTGGCCTATGCCGGACACATCTTAGGGAGAGAGAGCGAGAGGGAGACAAACCCACGCCTACACAAGACATTTTGTCACCCAAGCCAACCCTTGAAAAGGCTGCTTTGCAGAGCCAAAACAAGAAGAATGGTGCGTTTTGCAGCCGCCGCCCACTGCAATGAATCTGAATAACTCCTCCTTTAGGGCGCAAGCAACTCCCCTCCCCCTTGCAGTCTTTCCAATTCACGATACAAAAAGACGGACAGGACAGGTTGCCTGACTTTCCGTCACTGCCACCCTTTGCCATCCTTACCCGTAGAAAGCCCTTTCATCATCCCCAAACCCTAATCTTTTCCCTTTCCTTCCCAGCCCCCAAACCCTGCCCTCTGTACCTTTCTCACCACCCGCTTCCCTTCTCCTGTCATCCCCCTACCACCCGGGAAAAAAAGAGATTGCCCCCTCCTTCCACTAGCCCACCCTCCCACCCAAAGAACAACTTCTTCTGCGCAGCTTGTTTTCTAGGCAGCAGCGCTATTGTGATGTCATCGGGGGGCATTGTGACAAGCCGCCAGTGTTCCGTCTCTTCATGTTGTGCACAGTTCAAACGGAAAATACATCAACAGGCAGACTACAGAAAAGCTTACTATCAAAGGTTAGAGGGGGGCTTTCTCAGAGGGCTTTTTACAGTTTTTCTATTCCCAATTAGCCGTTTAAGTGTACTTATTGAAAGTAGTAATTCTTTCATAGGCCGCCCTTTCTTAGTATTTGACGTTCCTTATATTGCGGTATGAGGCTTCGCAGTAGGTTGCAAACATTCATCACCCATGACTGTCCCCAATTGAGCTCAGAAGCTCAATGTCTATCATGACCTCTCTTTTAGAATGTCCAAGAGCAAGCAAACTATTCCTCCAGGAGAGGGCGCCAACAGACTACTAAAGAGATCATCATTACTCAAAGAAAACCCCAAAAACCAATGCATGATAGGAATAAACAGGTAACTTTCTTTGGAGTGGAAGCGGAGAGATCGCACCAGATGCCAATTCTAGATGTTATCACACCTGTGGTCACTGCAGCAGCAGGTGAATCCACTTTGTCCAAAAGGGATCTATTCCATTCAATTGCAAATGATCTAGATAAGACAGAGAACTGCAGCACGGGGACATAGCCGAGTTGGTCAGGTTGAGTGGTGATGAGTTTGCTATTTGGATGAATAAAGAAAGTCAAAAGTGTGAAAGATAAAAAACAAAAGGAGGAAGTGTGAAAAGTGAATGGGCCAAATTGAGGTGCATATGAAGACGTATGCTTTCTTCCAATTCATTAAATCGGGCTAATATGAATCAGGTGAATTGAGTTCTGCTTTTGGAAACTGGGTTAAGAAGGGGTGCACCGTTCCTGGAGGTACTGCAATACCAGGTCAATGCGTGGAGTGGACAGAGCAAGCTCTTTTTCCATCTCCCTGTTCTAAAAATCCATTTAATATATGGTCCCCAGATAGGGGACGTATCAGATATTAAACTGATAAGAACAGATACTACACTTGATCTTAGCCAAAAGGCCGAGAAGCGATAACCAGAATTGGTTTGGGCCTCGAGTGGCACCCTGGCCTATGCCGGACACATCTTAGGGAGAGAGAGCGAGAGGGAGACAAACCCACGCCTACACAAGACATTTTGTCACCCAAGCCAACCCTTGAAAAGGCTGCTTTGCAGAGCCAAAACAAGAAGAATGGTGCGTTTTGCAGCCGCCGCCCACTGCAATGAATCTGAATAACTCCTCCTTTAGGGCGCAAGCAACTCCCCTCCCCCTTGCAGTCTTTCCAATTCACGATACAAAAAGACGGACAGGACAGGTTGCCTGACTTTCCGTCACTGCCACCCTTTGCCATCCTTACCCGTAGAAAGCCCTTTCATCATCCCCAAACCCTAATCTTTTCCCTTTCCTTCCCAGCCCCCAAACCCTGCCCTCTGTACCTTTCTCACCACCCGCTTCCCTTCTCCTGTCATCCCCCTACCACCCGGGAAAAAAAGAGATTGCCCCCTCCTTCCACTAGCCCACCCTCCCACCCAAAGAACAACTTCTTCTGCGCAGCTTGTTTTCTAGGCAGCAGCGCTATTGTGATGTCATCGGGGGGCATTGTGACAAGCCGCCAGTGTTCCGTCTCTTCATGTTGTGCACAGTTCAAACGGAAAATACATCAACAGGCAGACTACAGAAAAGCTTACTATCAAAGGTTAGAGGGGGGCTTTCTCAGAGGGCTTTTTACAGTTTTTCTATTCCCAATTAGCCGTTTAAGTGTACTTATTGAAAGTAGTAATTCTTTCATAGGCCGCCCTTTCTTAGTATTTGACGTTCCTTATATTGCGGTATGAGGCTTCGCAGTAGGTTGCAAACATTCATCACCCATGACTGTCCCCAATTGAGCTCAGAAGCTCAATGTCTATCATGACCTCTCTTTTAGAATGTCCAAGAGCAAGCAAACTATTCCTCCAGGAGAGGGCGCCAACAGACTACTAAAGAGATCATCATTACTCAAAGAAAACCCCAAAAACCAATGCATGATAGGAATAAACAGGTAACTTTCTTTGGAGTGGAAGCGGAGAGATCGCACCAGATGCCAATTCTAGATGTTATCACACCTGTGGTCACTGCAGCAGCAGGTGAATCCACTTTGTCCAAAAGGGATCTATTCCATTCAATTGCAAATGATCTAGATAAGACAGAGAACTGCAGCACGGGGACATAGCCGAGTTGGTCAGGTTGAGTGGTGATGAGTTTGCTATTTGGATGAATAAAGAAAGTCAAAAGTGTGAAAGATAAAAAACAAAAGGAGGAAGTGTGAAAAGTGAATGGGCCAAATTGAGGTGCATATGAAGACGTATGCTTTCTTCCAATTCATTAAATCGGGCTAATATGAATCAGGTGAATTGAGTTCTGCTTTTGGAAACTGGGTTAAGAAGGGGTGCACCGTTCCTGGAGGTACTGCAATACCAGGTCAATGCGTGGAGTGGACAGAGCAAGCTCTTTTTCCATCTCCCTGTTCTAAAAATCCATTTAATATATGGTCCCCAGATAGGGGACGTATCAGATATTAAACTGATAAGAACAGATACTACACTTGATCTTAGCCAAAAGGCCGAGAAGCGATAACCAGAATTGGTTTGGGCCTCGAGTGGCACCCTGGCCTATGCCGGACACATCTTAGGGAGAGAGAGCGAGAGGGAGACAAACCCACGCCTACACAAGACATTTTGTCACCCAAGCCAACCCTTGAAAAGGCTGCTTTGCAGAGCCAAAACAAGAAGAATGGTGCGTTTTGCAGCCGCCGCCCACTGCAATGAATCTGAATAACTCCTCCTTTAGGGCGCAAGCAACTCCCCTCCCCCTTGCAGTCTTTCCAATTCACGATACAAAAAGACGGACAGGACAGGTTGCCTGACTTTCCGTCACTGCCACCCTTTGCCATCCTTACCCGTAGAAAGCCCTTTCATCATCCCCAAACCCTAATCTTTTCCCTTTCCTTCCCAGCCCCCAAACCCTGCCCTCTGTACCTTTCTCACCACCCGCTTCCCTTCTCCTGTCATCCCCCTACCACCCGGGAAAAAAAGAGATTGCCCCCTCCTTCCACTAGCCCACCCTCCCACCCAAAGAACAACTTCTTCTGCGCAGCTTGTTTTCTAGGCAGCAGCGCTATTGTGATGTCATCGGGGGGCATTGTGACAAGCCGCCAGTGTTCCGTCTCTTCATGTTGTGCACAGTTCAAACGGAAAATACATCAACAGGCAGACTACAGAAAAGCTTACTATCAAAGGTTAGAGGGGGGCTTTCTCAGAGGGCTTTTTACAGTTTTTCTATTCCCAATTAGCCGTTTAAGTGTACTTATTGAAAGTAGTAATTCTTTCATAGGCCGCCCTTTCTTAGTATTTGACGTTCCTTATATTGCGGTATGAGGCTTCGCAGTAGGTTGCAAACATTCATCACCCATGACTGTCCCCAATTGAGCTCAGAAGCTCAATGTCTATCATGACCTCTCTTTTAGAATGTCCAAGAGCAAGCAAACTATTCCTCCAGGAGAGGGCGCCAACAGACTACTAAAGAGATCATCATTACTCAAAGAAAACCCCAAAAACCAATGCATGATAGGAATAAACAGGTAACTTTCTTTGGAGTGGAAGCGGAGAGATCGCACCAGATGCCAATTCTAGATGTTATCACACCTGTGGTCACTGCAGCAGCAGGTGAATCCACTTTGTCCAAAAGGGATCTATTCCATTCAATTGCAAATGATCTAGATAAGACAGAGAACTGCAGCACGGGGACATAGCCGAGTTGGTCAGGTTGAGTGGTGATGAGTTTGCTATTTGGATGAATAAAGAAAGTCAAAAGTGTGAAAGATAAAAAACAAAAGGAGGAAGTGTGAAAAGTGAATGGGCCAAATTGAGTGTGCATATGAAGACGTATGCTTTCTTCCAATTCATTAAATCGGGCTAATATGAATCAGGTGAATTGAGTTCTGCTTTTGGAAACTGGGTTAAGAAGGGGTGCACCGTTCCTGGAGGTACTGCAATACCAGGTCAATGCGTGGAGTGGACAGAGCAAGCTCTTTTTCCATCTCCCTGTTCTAAAAATCCATTTAATATATGGTCCCCAGATAGGGGACGTATCAGATATTAAACTGATAAGAACAGATACTACACTTGATCTTAGCCAAAAGGCCGAGAAGCGATAACCAGAATTGGTTTGGGCCTCGAGTGGCACCCTGGCCTATGCCGGACACATCTTAGGGAGAGAGAGCGAGAGGGAGACAAACCCACGCCTACACAAGACATTTTGTCACCCAAGCCAACCCTTGAAAAGGCTGCTTTGCAGAGCCAAAACAAGAAGAATGGTGCGTTTTGCAGCCGCCGCCCACTGCAATGAATCTGAATAACTCCTCCTTTAGGGCGCAAGCAACTCCCCTCCCCCTTGCAGTCTTTCCAATTCACGATACAAAAAGACGGACAGGACAGGTTGCCTGACTTTCCGTCACTGCCACCCTTTGCCATCCTTACCCGTAGAAAGCCCTTTCATCATCCCCAAACCCTAATCTTTTCCCTTTCCTTCCCAGCCCCCAAACCCTGCCCTCTGTACCTTTCTCACCACCCGCTTCCCTTCTCCTGTCATCCCCCTACCACCCGGGAAAAAAAGAGATTGCCCCCTCCTTCCACTAGCCCACCCTCCCACCCAAAGAACAACTTCTTCTGCGCAGCTTGTTTTCTAGGCAGCAGCGCTATTGTGATGTCATCGGGGGGCATTGTGACAAGCCGCCAGTGTTCCGTCTCTTCATGTTGTGCACAGTTCAAACGGAAAATACATCAACAGGCAGACTACAGAAAAGCTTACTATCAAAGGTTAGAGGGGGGCTTTCTCAGAGGGCTTTTTACAGTTTTTCTATTCCCAATTAGCCGTTTAAGTGTACTTATTGAAAGTAGTAATTCTTTCATAGGCCGCCCTTTCTTAGTATTTGACGTTCCTTATATTGCGGTATGAGGCTTCGCAGTAGGTTGCAAACATTCATCACCCATGACTGTCCCCAATTGAGCTCAGAAGCTCAATGTCTATCATGACCTCTCTTTTAGAATGTCCAAGAGCAAGCAAACTATTCCTCCAGGAGAGGGCGCCAACAGACTACTAAAGAGATCATCATTACTCAAAGAAAACCCCAAAAACCAATGCATGATAGGAATAAACAGGTAACTTTCTTTGGAGTGGAAGCGGAGAGATCGCACCAGATGCCAATTCTAGATGTTATCACACCTGTGGTCACTGCAGCAGCAGGTGAATCCACTTTGTCCAAAAGGGATCTATTCCATTCAATTGCAAATGATCTAGATAAGACAGAGAACTGCAGCACGGGGACATAGCCGAGTTGGTCAGGTTGAGTGGTGATGAGTTTGCTATTTGGATGAATAAAGAAAGTCAAAAGTGTGAAAGATAAAAAACAAAAGGAGGAAGTGTGAAAAGTGAATGGGCCAAATTGAGGTGCATATGAAGACGTATGCTTTCTTCCAATTCATTAAATCGGGCTAATATGAATCAGGTGAATTGAGTTCTGCTTTTGGAAACTGGGTTAAGAAGGGGTGCACCGTTCCTGGAGGTACTGCAATACCAGGTCAATGCGTGGAGTGGACAGAGCAAGCTCTTTTTCCATCTCCCTGTTCTAAAAATCCATTTAATATATGGTCCCCAGATAGGGGACGTATCAGATATTAAACTGATAAGAACAGATACTACACTTGATCTTAGCCAAAAGGCCGAGAAGCGATAACCAGAATTGGTTTGGGCCTCGAGTGGCACCCTGGCCTATGCCGGACACATCTTAGGGAGAGAGAGCGAGAGGGAGACAAACCCACGCCTACACAAGACATTTTGTCACCCAAGCCAACCCTTGAAAAGGCTGCTTTGCAGAGCCAAAACAAGAAGAATGGTGCGTTTTGCAGCCGCCGCCCACTGCAATGAATCTGAATAACTCCTCCTTTAGGGCGCAAGCAACTCCCCTCCCCCTTGCAGTCTTTCCAATTCACGATACAAAAAGACGGACAGGACAGGTTGCCTGACTTTCCGTCACTGCCACCCTTTGCCATCCTTACCCGTAGAAAGCCCTTTCATCATCCCCAAACCCTAATCTTTTCCCTTTCCTTCCCAGCCCCCAAACCCTGCCCTCTGTACCTTTCTCACCACCCGCTTCCCTTCTCCTGTCATCCCCCTACCACCCGGGAAAAAAAGAGATTGCCCCCTCCTTCCACTAGCCCACCCTCCCACCCAAAGAACAACTTCTTCTGCGCAGCTTGTTTTCTAGGCAGCAGCGCTATTGTGATGTCATCGGGGGGCATTGTGACAAGCCGCCAGTGTTCCGTCTCTTCATGTTGTGCACAGTTCAAACGGAAAATACATCAACAGGCAGACTACAGAAAAGCTTACTATCAAAGGTTAGAGGGGGGCTTTCTCAGAGGGCTTTTTACAGTTTTTCTATTCCCAATTAGCCGTTTAAGTGTACTTATTGAAAGTAGTAATTCTTTCATAGGCCGCCCTTTCTTAGTATTTGACGTTCCTTATATTGCGGTATGAGGCTTCGCAGTAGGTTGCAAACATTCATCACCCATGACTGTCCCCAATTGAGCTCAGAAGCTCAATGTCTATCATGACCTCTCTTTTAGAATGTCCAAGAGCAAGCAAACTATTCCTCCAGGAGAGGGCGCCAACAGACTACTAAAGAGATCATCATTACTCAAAGAAAACCCCAAAAACCAATGCATGATAGGAATAAACAGGTAACTTTCTTTGGAGTGGAAGCGGAGAGATCGCACCAGATGCCAATTCTAGATGTTATCACACCTGTGGTCACTGCAGCAGCAGGTGAATCCACTTTGTCCAAAAGGGATCTATTCCATTCAATTGCAAATGATCTAGATAAGACAGAGAACTGCAGCACGGGGACATAGCCGAGTTGGTCAGGTTGAGTGGTGATGAGTTTGCTATTTGGATGAATAAAGAAAGTCAAAAGTGTGAAAGATAAAAAACAAAAGGAGGAAGTGTGAAAAGTGAATGGGCCAAATTGAGGTGCATATGAAGACGTATGCTTTCTTCCAATTCATTAAATCGGGCTAATATGAATCAGGTGAATTGAGTTCTGCTTTTGGAAACTGGGTTAAGAAGGGGTGCACCGTTCCTGGAGGTACTGCAATACCAGGTCAATGCGTGGAGTGGACAGAGCAAGCTCTTTTTCCATCTCCCTGTTCTAAAAATCCATTTAATATATGGTCCCCAGATAGGGGACGTATCAGATATTAAACTGATAAGAACAGATACTACACTTGATCTTAGCCAAAAGGCCGAGAAGCGATAACCAGAATTGGTTTGGGCCTCGAGTGGCACCCTGGCCTATGCCGGACACATCTTAGGGAGAGAGAGCGAGAGGGAGACAAACCCACGCCTACACAAGACATTTTGTCACCCAAGCCAACCCTTGAAAAGGCTGCTTTGCAGAGCCAAAACAAGAAGAATGGTGCGTTTTGCAGCCGCCGCCCACTGCAATGAATCTGAATAACTCCTCCTTTAGGGCGCAAGCAACTCCCCTCCCCCTTGCAGTCTTTCCAATTCACGATACAAAAAGACGGACAGGACAGGTTGCCTGACTTTCCGTCACTGCCACCCTTTGCCATCCTTACCCGTAGAAAGCCCTTTCATCATCCCCAAACCCTAATCTTTTCCCTTTCCTTCCCAGCCCCCAAACCCTGCCCTCTGTACCTTTCTCACCACCCGCTTCCCTTCTCCTGTCATCCCCCTACCACCCGGGAAAAAAAGAGATTGCCCCCTCCTTCCACTAGCCCACCCTCCCACCCAAAGAACAACTTCTTCTGCGCAGCTTGTTTTCTAGGCAGCAGCGCTATTGTGATGTCATCGGGGGGCATTGTGACAAGCCGCCAGTGTTCCGTCTCTTCATGTTGTGCACAGTTCAAACGGAAAATACATCAACAGGCAGACTACAGAAAAGCTTACTATCAAAGGTTAGAGGGGGGCTTTCTCAGAGGGCTTTTTACAGTTTTTCTATTCCCAATTAGCCGTTTAAGTGTACTTATTGAAAGTAGTAATTCTTTCATAGGCCGCCCTTTCTTAGTATTTGACGTTCCTTATATTGCGGTATGAGGCTTCGCAGTAGGTTGCAAACATTCATCACCCATGACTGTCCCCAATTGAGCTCAGAAGCTCAATGTCTATCATGACCTCTCTTTTAGAATGTCCAAGAGCAAGCAAACTATTCCTCCAGGAGAGGGCGCCAACAGACTACTAAAGAGATCATCATTACTCAAAGAAAACCCCAAAAACCAATGCATGATAGGAATAAACAGGTAACTTTCTTTGGAGTGGAAGCGGAGAGATCGCACCAGATGCCAATTCTAGATGTTATCACACCTGTGGTCACTGCAGCAGCAGGTGAATCCACTTTGTCCAAAAGGGATCTATTCCATTCAATTGCAAATGATCTAGATAAGACAGAGAACTGCAGCACGGGGACATAGCCGAGTTGGTCAGGTTGAGTGGTGATGAGTTTGCTATTTGGATGAATAAAGAAAGTCAAAAGTGTGAAAGATAAAAAACAAAAGGAGGAAGTGTGAAAAGTGAATGGGCCAAATTGAGGTGCATATGAAGACGTATGCTTTCTTCCAATTCATTAAATCGGGCTAATATGAATCAGGTGAATTGAGTTCTGCTTTTGGAAACTGGGTTAAGAAGGGGTGCACCGTTCCTGGAGGTACTGCAATACCAGGTCAATGCGTGGAGTGGACAGAGCAAGCTCTTTTTCCATCTCCCTGTTCTAAAAATCCATTTAATATATGGTCCCCAGATAGGGGACGTATCAGATATTAAACTGATAAGAACAGATACTACACTTGATCTTAGCCAAAAGGCCGAGAAGCGATAACCAGAATTGGTTTGGGCCTCGAGTGGCACCCTGGCCTATGCCGGACACATCTTAGGGAGAGAGAGCGAGAGGGAGACAAACCCACGCCTACACAAGACATTTTGTCACCCAAGCCAACCCTTGAAAAGGCTGCTTTGCAGAGCCAAAACAAGAAGAATGGTGCGTTTTGCAGCCGCCGCCCACTGCAATGAATCTGAATAACTCCTCCTTTAGGGCGCAAGCAACTCCCCTCCCCCTTGCAGTCTTTCCAATTCACGATACAAAAAGACGGACAGGACAGGTTGCCTGACTTTCCGTCACTGCCACCCTTTGCCATCCTTACCCGTAGAAAGCCCTTTCATCATCCCCAAACCCTAATCTTTTCCCTTTCCTTCCCAGCCCCCAAACCCTGCCCTCTGTACCTTTCTCACCACCCGCTTCCCTTCTCCTGTCATCCCCCTACCACCCGGGAAAAAAAGAGATTGCCCCCTCCTTCCACTAGCCCACCCTCCCACCCAAAGAACAACTTCTTCTGCGCAGCTTGTTTTCTAGGCAGCAGCGCTATTGTGATGTCATCGGGGGGCATTGTGACAAGCCGCCAGTGTTCCGTCTCTTCATGTTGTGCACAGTTCAAACGGAAAATACATCAACAGGCAGACTACAGAAAAGCTTACTATCAAAGGTTAGAGGGGGGCTTTCTCAGAGGGCTTTTTACAGTTTTTCTATTCCCAATTAGCCGTTTAAGTGTACTTATTGAAAGTAGTAATTCTTTCATAGGCCGCCCTTTCTTAGTATTTGACGTTCCTTATATTGCGGTATGAGGCTTCGCAGTAGGTTGCAAACATTCATCACCCATGACTGTCCCCAATTGAGCTCAGAAGCTCAATGTCTATCATGACCTCTCTTTTAGAATGTCCAAGAGCAAGCAAACTATTCCTCCAGGAGAGGGCGCCAACAGACTACTAAAGAGATCATCATTACTCAAAGAAAACCCCAAAAACCAATGCATGATAGGAATAAACAGGTAACTTTCTTTGGAGTGGAAGCGGAGAGATCGCACCAGATGCCAATTCTAGATGTTATCACACCTGTGGTCACTGCAGCAGCAGGTGAATCCACTTTGTCCAAAAGGGATCTATTCCATTCAATTGCAAATGATCTAGATAAGACAGAGAACTGCAGCACGGGGACATAGCCGAGTTGGTCAGGTTGAGTGGTGATGAGTTTGCTATTTGGATGAATAAAGAAAGTCAAAAGTGTGAAAGATAAAAAACAAAAGGAGGAAGTGTGAAAAGTGAATGGGCCAAATTGAGGTGCATATGAAGACGTATGCTTTCTTCCAATTCATTAAATCGGGCTAATATGAATCAGGTGAATTGAGTTCTGCTTTTGGAAACTGGGTTAAGAAGGGGTGCACCGTTCCTGGAGGTACTGCAATACCAGGTCAATGCGTGGAGTGGACAGAGCAAGCTCTTTTTCCATCTCCCTGTTCTAAAAATCCATTTAATATATGGTCCCCAGATAGGGGACGTATCAGATATTAAACTGATAAGAACAGATACTACACTTGATCTTAGCCAAAAGGCCGAGAAGCGATAACCAGAATTGGTTTGGGCCTCGAGTGGCACCCTGGCCTATGCCGGACACATCTTAGGGAGAGAGAGCGAGAGGGAGACAAACCCACGCCTACACAAGACATTTTGTCACCCAAGCCAACCCTTGAAAAGGCTGCTTTGCAGAGCCAAAACAAGAAGAATGGTGCGTTTTGCAGCCGCCGCCCACTGCAATGAATCTGAATAACTCCTCCTTTAGGGCGCAAGCAACTCCCCTCCCCCTTGCAGTCTTTCCAATTCACGATACAAAAAGACGGACAGGACAGGTTGCCTGACTTTCCGTCACTGCCACCCTTTGCCATCCTTACCCGTAGAAAGCCCTTTCATCATCCCCAAACCCTAATCTTTTCCCTTTCCTTCCCAGCCCCCAAACCCTGCCCTCTGTACCTTTCTCACCACCCGCTTCCCTTCTCCTGTCATCCCCCTACCACCCGGGAAAAAAAGAGATTGTCCCCTCCTTCCACTAGCCCACCCTCCCACCCAAAGAACAACTTCTTCTGCGCAGCTTGTTTTCTAGGCAGCAGCGCTATTGTGATGTCATCGGGGGGCATTGTGACAAGCCGCCAGTGTTCCGTCTCTTCATGTTGTGCACAGTTCAAACGGAAAATACATCAACAGGCAGACTACAGAAAAGCTTACTATCAAAGGTTAGAGGGGGGCTTTCTCAGAGGGCTTTTTACAGTTTTTCTATTCCCAATTAGCCGTTTAAGTGTACTTATTGAAAGTAGTAATTCTTTCATAGGCCGCCCTTTCTTAGTATTTGACGTTCCTTATATTGCGGTATGAGGCTTCGCAGTAGGTTGCAAACATTCATCACCCATGACTGTCCCCAATTGAGCTCAGAAGCTCAATGTCTATCATGACCTCTCTTTTAGAATGTCCAAGAGCAAGCAAACTATTCCTCCAGGAGAGGGCGCCAACAGACTACTAAAGAGATCATCATTACTCAAAGAAAACCCCAAAAACCAATGCATGATAGGAATAAACAGGTAACTTTCTTTGGAGTGGAAGCGGAGAGATCGCACCAGATGCCAATTCTAGATGTTATCACACCTGTGGTCACTGCAGCAGCAGGTGAATCCACTTTGTCCAAAAGGGATCTATTCCATTCAATTGCAAATGATCTAGATAAGACAGAGAACTGCAGCACGGGGACATAGCCGAGTTGGTCAGGTTGAGTGGTGATGAGTTTGCTATTTGGATGAATAAAGAAAGTCAAAAGTGTGAAAGATAAAAAACAAAAGGAGGAAGTGTGAAAAGTGAATGGGCCAAATTGAGGTGCATATGAAGACGTATGCTTTCTTCCAATTCATTAAATCGGGCTAATATGAATCAGGTGAATTGAGTTCTGCTTTTGGAAACTGGGTTAAGAAGGGGTGCACCGTTCCTGGAGGTACTGCAATACCAGGTCAATGCGTGGAGTGGACAGAGCAAGCTCTTTTTCCATCTCCCTGTTCTAAAAATCCATTTAATATATGGTCCCCAGATAGGGGACGTATCAGATATTAAACTGATAAGAACAGATTTTGATTTAATGAAGCTTTCCAAAGCACCACAAAAAATGCATGACCGAAGTCACACCAAAAACAGTGCAAAGGCTAGGATTCGTGTGGACCCCACCGTGAGGAGAGGGTCCCCAAAAATCAACCCCGTCCCTCCGAGCCAGAAGGCCACAGCAAGGGTCAGGGATCTTCGGTGCTCCCCCAAGCCGAAGCCTGGTTGAGCCTTGTCGTTGCTCCCAGCGTCCACCCAGGCATCTTACCCAAGTGGAGTAGAGAGTTACTAGTTGTTGGTTTCGCAGCCGAAACTGCCCGGACCGTCAACCGGTGTTGGTTTCTCAGCCCAAGGCTAACCGGACCTCCAACCGGGTGTTGGTTTCTCAGCCGAAGCTGACCCAGACCTCCAACCGGGTGTTGGTTTCTCAGCCGAAGCTGACCCGGACCTCCAACCGGGTGTTAGTTTCTCAGCCCAAAGCTGACCAGACCTCCGACCGGGATTATAAAAATTTCCCTTCCTAGCCAGAAGGCCGGGATAGGGTAATATGCTCAAAAAGTATGAAAAGGCAAGGTACGGTGTGCTACAGAGCCCAAGGCTTGCCGGGGTCCCAAGCCAGCAAGCTCAGACTCACTCCAGGGTCGTCAGTCCTGGGGCACGTTGTACCATAGCCCCCCATCCTTACTCAGTCTAATAGCCTCGATCCTGGTAGGGCCATGTTTTCCACTAGATGAATATACTATCCACCCAGAGTACTAGCAAGCGCAACCTTCCAGTGTGCATTGTATCATTGTACTAAGGTGGCCTGGAGCTTAAACCACCTCTTCGAACAACACTACACTTGATCTTAGCCAAAAGGCCGAGAAGCGATAACCAGAATTGGTTTGGGCCTCGAGTGGCACCCTGGCCTATGCCGGACACATCTTAGGGAGAGAGAGCGAGAGGGAGACAAACCCACGCCTACACAAGACATTTTGTCACCCAAGCCAACCCTTGAAAAGGCTGCTTTGCAGAGCCAAAACAAGAAGAATGGTGCGTTTTGCAGCCGCCGCCCACTGCAATGAATCTGAATAACTCCTCCTTTAGGGCGCAAGCAACTCCCCTCCCCCTTGCAGTCTTTCCAATTCACGATACAAAAAGACGGACAGGACAGGTTGCCTGACTTTCCGTCACTGCCACCCTTTGCCATCCTTACCCGTAGAAAGCCCTTTCATCATCCCCAAACCCTAATCTTTTCCCTTTCCTTCCCAGCCCCCAAACCCTGCCCTCTGTACCTTTCTCACCACCCGCTTCCCTTCTCCTGTCATCCCCCTACCACCCGGGAAAAAAAGAGATTGCCCCCTCCTTCCACTAGCCCACCCTCCCACCCAAAGAACAACTTCTTCTGCGCAGCTTGTTTTCTAGGCAGCAGCGCTATTGTGATGTCATCGGGGGGCATTGTGACAAGCCGCCAGTGTTCCGTCTCTTCATGTTGTGCACAGTTCAAACGGAAAATACATCAACAGGCAGACTACAGAAAAGCTTACTATCAAAGGTTAGAGGGGGGCTTTCTCAGAGGGCTTTTTACAGTTTTTCTATTCCCAATTAGCCGTTTAAGTGTACTTATTGAAAGTAGTAATTCTTTCATAGGCCGCCCTTTCTTAGTATTTGACGTTCCTTATATTGCGGTATGAGGCTTCGCAGTAGGTTGCAAACATTCATCACCCATGACTGTCCCCAATTGAGCTCAGAAGCTCAATGTCTATCATGACCTCTCTTTTAGAATGTCCAAGAGCAAGCAAACTATTCCTCCAGGAGAGGGCGCCAACAGACTACTAAAGAGATCATCATTACTCAAAGAAAACCCCAAAAACCAATGCATGATAGGAATAAACAGGTAACTTTCTTTGGAGTGGAAGCGGAGAGATCGCACCAGATGCCAATTCTAGATGTTATCACACCTGTGGTCACTGCAGCAGCAGGTGAATCCACTTTGTCCAAAAGGGATCTATTCCATTCAATTGCAAATGATCTAGATAAGACAGAGAACTGCAGCACGGGGACATAGCCGAGTTGGTCAGGTTGAGTGGTGATGAGTTTGCTATTTGGATGAATAAAGAAAGTCAAAAGTGTGAAAGATAAAAAACAAAAGGAGGAAGTGTGAAAAGTGAATGGGCCAAATTGAGGTGCATATGAAGACGTATGCTTTCTTCCAATTCATTAAATCGGGCTAATATGAATCAGGTGAATTGAGTTCTGCTTTTGGAAACTGGGTTAAGAAGGGGTGCACCGTTCCTGGAGGTACTGCAATACCAGGTCAATGCGTGGAGTGGACAGAGCAAGCTCTTTTTCCATCTCCCTGTTCTAAAAATCCATTTAATATATGGTCCCCAGATAGGGGACGTATCAGATATTAAACTGATAAGAACAGATACTACACTTGATCTTAGCCAAAAGGCCGAGAAGCGATAACCAGAATTGGTTTGGGCCTCGAGTGGCACCCTGGCCTATGCCGGACACATCTTAGGGAGAGAGAGCGAGAGGGAGACAAACCCACGCCTACACAAGACATTTTGTCACCCAAGCCAACCCTTGAAAAGGCTGCTTTGCAGAGCCAAAACAAGAAGAATGGTGCGTTTTGCAGCCGCCGCCCACTGCAATGAATCTGAATAACTCCTCCTTTAGGGCGCAAGCAACTCCCCTCCCCCTTGCAGTCTTTCCAATTCACGATACAAAAAGACGGACAGGACAGGTTGCCTGACTTTCCGTCACTGCCACCCTTTGCCATCCTTACCCGTAGAAAGCCCTTTCATCATCCCCAAACCCTAATCTTTTCCCTTTCCTTCCCAGCCCCCAAACCCTGCCCTCTGTACCTTTCTCACCACCCGCTTCCCTTCTCCTGTCATCCCCCTACCACCCGGGAAAAAAAGAGATTGCCCCCTCCTTCCACTAGCCCACCCTCCCACCCAAAGAACAACTTCTTCTGCGCAGCTTGTTTTCTAGGCAGCAGCGCTATTGTGATGTCATCGGGGGGCATTGTGACAAGCCGCCAGTGTTCCGTCTCTTCATGTTGTGCACAGTTCAAACGGAAAATACATCAACAGGCAGACTACAGAAAAGCTTACTATCAAAGGTTAGAGGGGGGCTTTCTCAGAGGGCTTTTTACAGTTTTTCTATTCCCAATTAGCCGTTTAAGTGTACTTATTGAAAGTAGTAATTCTTTCATAGGCCGCCCTTTCTTAGTATTTGACGTTCCTTATATTGCGGTATGAGGCTTCGCAGTAGGTTGCAAACATTCATCACCCATGACTGTCCCCAATTGAGCTCAGAAGCTCAATGTCTATCATGACCTCTCTTTTAGAATGTCCAAGAGCAAGCAAACTATTCCTCCAGGAGAGGGCGCCAACAGACTACTAAAGAGATCATCATTACTCAAAGAAAACCCCAAAAACCAATGCATGATAGGAATAAACAGGTAACTTTCTTTGGAGTGGAAGCGGAGAGATCGCACCAGATGCCAATTCTAGATGTTATCACACCTGTGGTCACTGCAGCAGCAGGTGAATCCACTTTGTCCAAAAGGGATCTATTCCATTCAATTGCAAATGATCTAGATAAGACAGAGAACTGCAGCACGGGGACATAGCCGAGTTGGTCAGGTTGAGTGGTGATGAGTTTGCTATTTGGATGAATAAAGAAAGTCAAAAGTGTGAAAGATAAAAAACAAAAGGAGGAAGTGTGAAAAGTGAATGGGCCAAATTGAGGTGCATATGAAGACGTATGCTTTCTTCCAATTCATTAAATCGGGCTAATATGAATCAGGTGAATTGAGTTCTGCTTTTGGAAACTGGGTTAAGAAGGGGTGCACCGTTCCTGGAGGTACTGCAATACCAGGTCAATGCGTGGAGTGGACAGAGCAAGCTCTTTTTCCATCTCCCTGTTCTAAAAATCCATTTAATATATGGTCCCCAGATAGGGGACGTATCAGATATTAAACTGATAAGAACAGATACTACACTTGATCTTAGCCAAAAGGCCGAGAAGCGATAACCAGAATTGGTTTGGGCCTCGAGTGGCACCCTGGCCTATGCCGGACACATCTTAGGGAGAGAGAGCGAGAGGGAGACAAACCCACGCCTACACAAGACATTTTGTCACCCAAGCCAACCCTTGAAAAGGCTGCTTTGCAGAGCCAAAACAAGAAGAATGGTGCGTTTTGCAGCCGCCGCCCACTGCAATGAATCTGAATAACTCCTCCTTTAGGGCGCAAGCAACTCCCCTCCCCCTTGCAGTCTTTCCAATTCACGATACAAAAAGACGGACAGGACAGGTTGCCTGACTTTCCGTCACTGCCACCCTTTGCCATCCTTACCCGTAGAAAGCCCTTTCATCATCCCCAAACCCTAATCTTTTCCCTTTCCTTCCCAGCCCCCAAACCCTGCCCTCTGTACCTTTCTCACCACCCGCTTCCCTTCTCCTGTCATCCCCCTACCACCCGGGAAAAAAAGAGATTGCCCCCTCCTTCCACTAGCCCACCCTCCCACCCAAAGAACAACTTCTTCTGCGCAGCTTGTTTTCTAGGCAGCAGCGCTATTGTGATGTCATCGGGGGGCATTGTGACAAGCCGCCAGTGTTCCGTCTCTTCATGTTGTGCACAGTTCAAACGGAAAATACATCAACAGGCAGACTACAGAAAAGCTTACTATCAAAGGTTAGAGGGGGGCTTTCTCAGAGGGCTTTTTACAGTTTTTCTATTCCCAATTAGCCGTTTAAGTGTACTTATTGAAAGTAGTAATTCTTTCATAGGCCGCCCTTTCTTAGTATTTGACGTTCCTTATATTGCGGTATGAGGCTTCGCAGTAGGTTGCAAACATTCATCACCCATGACTGTCCCCAATTGAGCTCAGAAGCTCAATGTCTATCATGACCTCTCTTTTAGAATGTCCAAGAGCAAGCAAACTATTCCTCCAGGAGAGGGCGCCAACAGACTACTAAAGAGATCATCATTACTCAAAGAAAACCCCAAAAACCAATGCATGATAGGAATAAACAGGTAACTTTCTTTGGAGTGGAAGCGGAGAGATCGCACCAGATGCCAATTCTAGATGTTATCACACCTGTGGTCACTGCAGCAGCAGGTGAATCCACTTTGTCCAAAAGGGATCTATTCCATTCAATTGCAAATGATCTAGATAAGACAGAGAACTGCAGCACGGGGACATAGCCGAGTTGGTCAGGTTGAGTGGTGATGAGTTTGCTATTTGGATGAATAAAGAAAGTCAAAAGTGTGAAAGATAAAAAACAAAAGGAGGAAGTGTGAAAAGTGAATGGGCCAAATTGAGGTGCATATGAAGACGTATGCTTTCTTCCAATTCATTAAATCGGGCTAATATGAATCAGGTGAATTGAGTTCTGCTTTTGGAAACTGGGTTAAGAAGGGGTGCACCGTTCCTGGAGGTACTGCAATACCAGGTCAATGCGTGGAGTGGACAGAGCAAGCTCTTTTTCCATCTCCCTGTTCTAAAAATCCATTTAATATATGGTCCCCAGATAGGGGACGTATCAGATATTAAACTGATAAGAACAGATACTACACTTGATCTTAGCCAAAAGGCCGAGAAGCGATAACCAGAATTGGTTTGGGCCTCGAGTGGCACCCTGGCCTATGCCGGACACATCTTAGGGAGAGAGAGCGAGAGGGAGACAAACCCACGCCTACACAAGACATTTTGTCACCCAAGCCAACCCTTGAAAAGGCTGCTTTGCAGAGCCAAAACAAGAAGAATGGTGCGTTTTGCAGCCGCCGCCCACTGCAATGAATCTGAATAACTCCTCCTTTAGGGCGCAAGCAACTCCCCTCCCCCTTGCAGTCTTTCCAATTCACGATACAAAAAGACGGACAGGACAGGTTGCCTGACTTTCCGTCACTGCCACCCTTTGCCATCCTTACCCGTAGAAAGCCCTTTCATCATCCCCAAACCCTAATCTTTTCCCTTTCCTTCCCAGCCCCCAAACCCTGCCCTCTGTACCTTTCTCACCACCCGCTTCCCTTCTCCTGTCATCCCCCTACCACCCGGGAAAAAAAGAGATTGCCCCCTCCTTCCACTAGCCCACCCTCCCACCCAAAGAACAACTTCTTCTGCGCAGCTTGTTTTCTAGGCAGCAGCGCTATTGTGATGTCATCGGGGGGCATTGTGACAAGCCGCCAGTGTTCCGTCTCTTCATGTTGTGCACAGTTCAAACGGAAAATACATCAACAGGCAGACTACAGAAAAGCTTACTATCAAAGGTTAGAGGGGGGCTTTCTCAGAGGGCTTTTTACAGTTTTTCTATTCCCAATTAGCCGTTTAAGTGTACTTATTGAAAGTAGTAATTCTTTCATAGGCCGCCCTTTCTTAGTATTTGACGTTCCTTATATTGCGGTATGAGGCTTCGCAGTAGGTTGCAAACATTCATCACCCATGACTGTCCCCAATTGAGCTCAGAAGCTCAATGTCTATCATGACCTCTCTTTTAGAATGTCCAAGAGCAAGCAAACTATTCCTCCAGGAGAGGGCGCCAACAGACTACTAAAGAGATCATCATTACTCAAAGAAAACCCCAAAAACCAATGCATGATAGGAATAAACAGGTAACTTTCTTTGGAGTGGAAGCGGAGAGATCGCACCAGATGCCAATTCTAGATGTTATCACACCTGTGGTCACTGCAGCAGCAGGTGAATCCACTTTGTCCAAAAGGGATGTATTCCATTCAATTGCAAATGATCTAGATAAGACAGAGAACTGCAGCACGGGGACATAGCCGAGTTGGTCAGGTTGAGTGGTGATGAGTTTGCTATTTGGATGAATAAAGAAAGTCAAAAGTGTGAAAGATAAAAAACAAAAGGAGGAAGTGTGAAAAGTGAATGGGCCAAATTGAGGTGCATATGAAGACGTATGCTTTCTTCCAATTCATTAAATCGGGCTAATATGAATCAGGTGAATTGAGTTCTGCTTTTGGAAACTGGGTTAAGAAGGGGTGCACCGTTCCTGGAGGTACTGCAATACCAGGTCAATGCGTGGAGTGGACAGAGCAAGCTCTTTTTCCATCTCCCTGTTCTAAAAATCCATTTAATATATGGTCCCCAGATAGGGGACGTATCAGATATTAAACTGATAAGAACAGATACTACACTTGATCTTAGCCAAAAGGCCGAGAAGCGATAACCAGAATTGGTTTGGGCCTCGAGTGGCACCCTGGCCTATGCCGGACACATCTTAGGGAGAGAGAGCGAGAGGGAGACAAACCCACGCCTACACAAGACATTTTGTCACCCAAGCCAACCCTTGAAAAGGCTGCTTTGCAGAGCCAAAACAAGAAGAATGGTGCGTTTTGCAGCCGCCGCCCACTGCAATGAATCTGAATAACTCCTCCTTTAGGGCGCAAGCAACTCCCCTCCCCCTTGCAGTCTTTCCAATTCACGATACAAAAAGACGGACAGGACAGGTTGCCTGACTTTCCGTCACTGCCACCCTTTGCCATCCTTACCCGTAGAAAGCCCTTTCATCATCCCCAAACCCTAATCTTTTCCCTTTCCTTCCCAGCCCCCAAACCCTGCCCTCTGTACCTTTCTCACCACCCGCTTCCCTTCTCCTGTCATCCCCCTACCACCCGGGAAAAAAAGAGATTGCCCCCTCCTTCCACTAGCCCACCCTCCCACCCAAAGAACAACTTCTTCTGCGCAGCTTGTTTTCTAGGCAGCAGCGCTATTGTGATGTCATCGGGGGGCATTGTGACAAGCCGCCAGTGTTCCGTCTCTTCATGTTGTGCACAGTTCAAACGGAAAATACATCAACAGGCAGACTACAGAAAAGCTTACTATCAAAGGTTAGAGGGGGGCTTTCTCAGAGGGCTTTTTACAGTTTTTCTATTCCCAATTAGCCGTTTAAGTGTACTTATTGAAAGTAGTAATTCTTTCATAGGCCGCCCTTTCTTAGTATTTGACGTTCCTTATATTGCGGTATGAGGCTTCGCAGTAGGTTGCAAACATTCATCACCCATGACTGTCCCCAATTGAGCTCAGAAGCTCAATGTCTATCATGACCTCTCTTTTAGAATGTCCAAGAGCAAGCAAACTATTCCTCCAGGAGAGGGCGCCAACAGACTACTAAAGAGATCATCATTACTCAAAGAAAACCCCAAAAACCAATGCATGATAGGAATAAACAGGTAACTTTCTTTGGAGTGGAAGCGGAGAGATCGCACCAGATGCCAATTCTAGATGTTATCACACCTGTGGTCACTGCAGCAGCAGGTGAATCCACTTTGTCCAAAAGGGATCTATTCCATTCAATTGCAAATGATCTAGATAAGACAGAGAACTGCAGCACGGGGACATAGCCGAGTTGGTCAGGTTGAGTGGTGATGAGTTTGCTATTTGGATGAATAAAGAAAGTCAAAAGTGTGAAAGATAAAAAACAAAAGGAGGAAGTGTGAAAAGTGAATGGGCCAAATTGAGGTGCATATGAAGACGTATGCTTTCTTCCAATTCATTAAATCGGGCTAATATGAATCAGGTGAATTGAGTTCTGCTTTTGGAAACTGGGTTAAGAAGGGGTGCACCGTTCCTGGAGGTACTGCAATACCAGGTCAATGCGTGGAGTGGACAGAGCAAGCTCTTTTTCCATCTCCCTGTTCTAAAAATCCATTTAATATATGGTCCCCAGATAGGGGACGTATCAGATATTAAACTGATAAGAACAGATACTACACTTGATCTTAGCCAAAAGGCCGAGAAGCGATAACCAGAATTGGTTTGGGCCTCGAGTGGCACCCTGGCCTATGCCGGACACATCTTAGGGAGAGAGAGCGAGAGGGAGACAAACCCACGCCTACACAAGACATTTTGTCACCCAAGCCAACCCTTGAAAAGGCTGCTTTGCAGAGCCAAAACAAGAAGAATGGTGCGTTTTGCAGCCGCCGCCCACTGCAATGAATCTGAATAACTCCTCCTTTAGGGCGCAAGCAACTCCCCTCCCCCTTGCAGTCTTTCCAATTCACGATACAAAAAGACGGACAGGACAGGTTGCCTGACTTTCCGTCACTGCCACCCTTTGCCATCCTTACCCGTAGAAAGCCCTTTCATCATCCCCAAACCCTAATCTTTTCCCTTTCCTTCCCAGCCCCCAAACCCTGCCCTCTGTACCTTTCTCACCACCCGCTTCCCTTCTCCTGTCATCCCCCTACCACCCGGGAAAAAAAGAGATTGCCCCCTCCTTCCACTAGCCCACCCTCCCACCCAAAGAACAACTTCTTCTGCGCAGCTTGTTTTCTAGGCAGCAGCGCTATTGTGATGTCATCGGGGGGCATTGTGACAAGCCGCCAGTGTTCCGTCTCTTCATGTTGTGCACAGTTCAAACGGAAAATACATCAACAGGCAGACTACAGAAAAGCTTACTATCAAAGGTTAGAGGGGGGCTTTCTCAGAGGGCTTTTTACAGTTTTTCTATTCCCAATTAGCCGTTTAAGTGTACTTATTGAAAGTAGTAATTCTTTCATAGGCCGCCCTTTCTTAGTATTTGACGTTCCTTATATTGCGGTATGAGGCTTCGCAGTAGGTTGCAAACATTCATCACCCATGACTGTCCCCAATTGAGCTCAGAAGCTCAATGTCTATCATGACCTCTCTTTTAGAATGTCCAAGAGCAAGCAAACTATTCCTCCAGGAGAGGGCGCCAACAGACTACTAAAGAGATCATCATTACTCAAAGAAAACCCCAAAAACCAATGCATGATAGGAATAAACAGGTAACTTTCTTTGGAGTGGAAGCGGAGAGATCGCACCAGATGCCAATTCTAGATGTTATCACACCTGTGGTCACTGCAGCAGCAGGTGAATCCACTTTGTCCAAAAGGGATCTATTCCATTCAATTGCAAATGATCTAGATAAGACAGAGAACTGCAGCACGGGGACATAGCCGAGTTGGTCAGGTTGAGTGGTGATGAGTTTGCTATTTGGATGAATAAAGAAAGTCAAAAGTGTGAAAGATAAAAAACAAAAGGAGGAAGTGTGAAAAGTGAATGGGCCAAATTGAGGTGCATATGAAGACGTATGCTTTCTTCCAATTCATTAAATCGGGCTAATATGAATCAGGTGAATTGAGTTCTGCTTTTGGAAACTGGGTTAAGAAGGGGTGCACCGTTCCTGGAGGTACTGCAATACCAGGTCAATGCGTGGAGTGGACAGAGCAAGCTCTTTTTCCATCTCCCTGTTCTAAAAATCCATTTAATATATGGTCCCCAGATAGGGGACGTATCAGATATTAAACTGATAAGAACAGATACTACACTTGATCTTAGCCAAAAGGCCGAGAAGCGATAACCAGAATTGGTTTGGGCCTCGAGTGGCACCCTGGCCTATGCCGGACACATCTTAGGGAGAGAGAGCGAGAGGGAGACAAACCCACGCCTACACAAGACATTTTGTCACCCAAGCCAACCCTTGAAAAGGCTGCTTTGCAGAGCCAAAACAAGAAGAATGGTGCGTTTTGCAGCCGCCGCCCACTGCAATGAATCTGAATAACTCCTCCTTTAGGGCGCAAGCAACTCCCCTCCCCCTTGCAGTCTTTCCAATTCACGATACAAAAAGACGGACAGGACAGGTTGCCTGACTTTCCGTCACTGCCACCCTTTGCCATCCTTACCCGTAGAAAGCCCTTTCATCATCCCCAAACCCTAATCTTTTCCCTTTCCTTCCCAGCCCCCAAACCCTGCCCTCTGTACCTTTCTCACCACCCGCTTCCCTTCTCCTGTCATCCCCCTACCACCCGGGAAAAAAAGAGATTGCCCCCTCCTTCCACTAGCCCACCCTCCCACCCAAAGAACAACTTCTTCTGCGCAGCTTGTTTTCTAGGCAGCAGCGCTATTGTGATGTCATCGGGGGGCATTGTGACAAGCCGCCAGTGTTCCGTCTCTTCATGTTGTGCACAGTTCAAACGGAAAATACATCAACAGGCAGACTACAGAAAAGCTTACTATCAAAGGTTAGAGGGGGGCTTTCTCAGAGGGCTTTTTACAGTTTTTCTATTCCCAATTAGCCGTTTAAGTGTACTTATTGAAAGTAGTAATTCTTTCATAGGCCGCCCTTTCTTAGTATTTGACGTTCCTTATATTGCGGTATGAGGCTTCGCAGTAGGTTGCAAACATTCATCACCCATGACTGTCCCCAATTGAGCTCAGAAGCTCAATGTCTATCATGACCTCTCTTTTAGAATGTCCAAGAGCAAGCAAACTATTCCTCCAGGAGAGGGCGCCAACAGACTACTAAAGAGATCATCATTACTCAAAGAAAACCCCAAAAACCAATGCATGATAGGAATAAACAGGTAACTTTCTTTGGAGTGGAAGCGGAGAGATCGCACCAGATGCCAATTCTAGATGTTATCACACCTGTGGTCACTGCAGCAGCAGGTGAATCCACTTTGTCCAAAAGGGATCTATTCCATTCAATTGCAAATGATCTAGATAAGACAGAGAACTGCAGCACGGGGACATAGCCGAGTTGGTCAGGTTGAGTGGTGATGAGTTTGCTATTTGGATGAATAAAGAAAGTCAAAAGTGTGAAAGATAAAAAACAAAAGGAGGAAGTGTGAAAAGTGAATGGGCCAAATTGAGGTGCATATGAAGACGTATGCTTTCTTCCAATTCATTAAATCGGGCTAATATGAATCAGGTGAATTGAGTTCTGCTTTTGGAAACTGGGTTAAGAAGGGGTGCACCGTTCCTGGAGGTACTGCAATACCAGGTCAATGCGTGGAGTGGACAGAGCAAGCTCTTTTTCCATCTCCCTGTTCTAAAAATCCATTTAATATATGGTCCCCAGATAGGGGACGTATCAGATATTAAACTGATAAGAACAGATACTACACTTGATCTTAGCCAAAAGGCCGAGAAGCGATAACCAGAATTGGTTTGGGCCTCGAGTGGCACCCTGGCCTATGCCGGACACATCTTAGGGAGAGAGAGCGAGAGGGAGACAAACCCACGCCTACACAAGACATTTTGTCACCCAAGCCAACCCTTGAAAAGGCTGCTTTGCAGAGCCAAAACAAGAAGAATGGTGCGTTTTGCAGCCGCCGCCCACTGCAATGAATCTGAATAACTCCTCCTTTAGGGCGCAAGCAACTCCCCTCCCCCTTGCAGTCTTTCCAATTCACGATACAAAAAGACGGACAGGACAGGTTGCCTGACTTTCCGTCACTGCCACCCTTTGCCATCCTTACCCGTAGAAAGCCCTTTCATCATCCCCAAACCCTAATCTTTTCCCTTTCCTTCCCAGCCCCCAAACCCTGCCCTCTGTACCTTTCTCACCACCCGCTTCCCTTCTCCTGTCATCCCCCTACCACCCGGGAAAAAAAGAGATTGCCCCCTCCTTCCACTAGCCCACCCTCCCACCCAAAGAACAACTTCTTCTGCGCAGCTTGTTTTCTAGGCAGCAGCGCTATTGTGATGTCATCGGGGGGCATTGTGACAAGCCGCCAGTGTTCCGTCTCTTCATGTTGTGCACAGTTCAAACGGAAAATACATCAACAGGCAGACTACAGAAAAGCTTACTATCAAAGGTTAGAGGGGGGCTTTCTCAGAGGGCTTTTTACAGTTTTTCTATTCCCAATTAGCCGTTTAAGTGTACTTATTGAAAGTAGTAATTCTTTCATAGGCCGCCCTTTCTTAGTATTTGACGTTCCTTATATTGCGGTATGAGGCTTCGCAGTAGGTTGCAAACATTCATCACCCATGACTGTCCCCAATTGAGCTCAGAAGCTCAATGTCTATCATGACCTCTCTTTTAGAATGTCCAAGAGCAAGCAAACTATTCCTCCAGGAGAGGGCGCCAACAGACTACTAAAGAGATCATCATTACTCAAAGAAAACCCCAAAAACCAATGCATGATAGGAATAAACAGGTAACTTTCTTTGGAGTGGAAGCGGAGAGATCGCACCAGATGCCAATTCTAGATGTTATCACACCTGTGGTCACTGCAGCAGCAGGTGAATCCACTTTGTCCAAAAGGGATCTATTCCATTCAATTGCAAATGATCTAGATAAGACAGAGAACTGCAGCACGGGGACATAGCCGAGTTGGTCAGGTTGAGTGGTGATGAGTTTGCTATTTGGATGAATAAAGAAAGTCAAAAGTGTGAAAGATAAAAAACAAAAGGAGGAAGTGTGAAAAGTGAATGGGCCAAATTGAGGTGCATATGAAGACGTATGCTTTCTTCCAATTCATTAAATCGGGCTAATATGAATCAGGTGAATTGAGTTCTGCTTTTGGAAACTGGGTTAAGAAGGGGTGCACCGTTCCTGGAGGTACTGCAATACCAGGTCAATGCGTGGAGTGGACAGAGCAAGCTCTTTTTCCATCTCCCTGTTCTAAAAATCCATTTAATATATGGTCCCCAGATAGGGGACGTATCAGATATTAAACTGATAAGAACAGATACTACACTTGATCTTAGCCAAAAGGCCGAGAAGCGATAACCAGAATTGGTTTGGGCCTCGAGTGGCACCCTGGCCTATGCCGGACACATCTTAGGGAGAGAGAGCGAGAGGGAGACAAACCCACGCCTACACAAGACATTTTGTCACCCAAGCCAACCCTTGAAAAGGCTGCTTTGCAGAGCCAAAACAAGAAGAATGGTGCGTTTTGCAGCCGCCGCCCACTGCAATGAATCTGAATAACTCCTCCTTTAGGGCGCAAGCAACTCCCCTCCCCCTTGCAGTCTTTCCAATTCACGATACAAAAAGACGGACAGGACAGGTTGCCTGACTTTCCGTCACTGCCACCCTTTGCCATCCTTACCCGTAGAAAGCCCTTTCATCATCCCCAAACCCTAATCTTTTCCCTTTCCTTCCCAGCCCCCAAACCCTGCCCTCTGTACCTTTCTCACCACCCGCTTCCCTTCTCCTGTCATCCCCCTACCACCCGGGAAAAAAAGAGATTGCCCCCTCCTTCCACTAGCCCACCCTCCCACCCAAAGAACAACTTCTTCTGCGCAGCTTGTTTTCTAGGCAGCAGCGCTATTGTGATGTCATCGGGGGGCATTGTGACAAGCCGCCAGTGTTCCGTCTCTTCATGTTGTGCACAGTTCAAACGGAAAATACATCAACAGGCAGACTACAGAAAAGCTTACTATCAAAGGTTAGAGGGGGGCTTTCTCAGAGGGCTTTTTACAGTTTTTCTATTCCCAATTAGCCGTTTAAGTGTACTTATTGAAAGTAGTAATTCTTTCATAGGCCGCCCTTTCTTAGTATTTGACGTTCCTTATATTGCGGTATGAGGCTTCGCAGTAGGTTGCAAACATTCATCACCCATGACTGTCCCCAATTGAGCTCAGAAGCTCAATGTCTATCATGACCTCTCTTTTAGAATGTCCAAGAGCAAGCAAACTATTCCTCCAGGAGAGGGCGCCAACAGACTACTAAAGAGATCATCATTACTCAAAGAAAACCCCAAAAACCAATGCATGATAGGAATAAACAGGTAACTTTCTTTGGAGTGGAAGCGGAGAGATCGCACCAGATGCCAATTCTAGATGTTATCACACCTGTGGTCACTGCAGCAGCAGGTGAATCCACTTTGTCCAAAAGGGATCTATTCCATTCAATTGCAAATGATCTAGATAAGACAGAGAACTGCAGCACGGGGACATAGCCGAGTTGGTCAGGTTGAGTGGTGATGAGTTTGCTATTTGGATGAATAAAGAAAGTCAAAAGTGTGAAAGATAAAAAACAAAAGGAGGAAGTGTGAAAAGTGAATGGGCCAAATTGAGGTGCATATGAAGACGTATGCTTTCTTCCAATTCATTAAATCGGGCTAATATGAATCAGGTGAATTGAGTTCTGCTTTTGGAAACTGGGTTAAGAAGGGGTGCACCGTTCCTGGAGGTACTGCAATACCAGGTCAATGCGTGGAGTGGACAGAGCAAGCTCTTTTTCCATCTCCCTGTTCTAAAAATCCATTTAATATATGGTCCCCAGATAGGGGACGTATCAGATATTAAACTGATAAGAACAGATTTTTGATTTAATGAAGCTTTCCAAAGCACCGCAAAAAATGCATGACCGAAGTCACACCAAAAACAGTGCAAAGGCTAGGATTCGTGTGGACCCCTCCGTGAGGAGAGGGTCCCCAAAAATCAACCCCGTCCCTCCGAGCCAGAAGGCCACAGCAAGGGTCAGGGATCTTCGGTGCTCCCCCAAGCCGAAGCCTGGTTGAGCCTTGTCGTTGCTCCCAGCGTCCACCCAGGCATCTTACCCAAGTGGAGTAGAGAGCTACTAGTTGTTGGTTTCGCAGCCGAAACTGCCCGGACCGTCAACCGGTGTTGGTTTCTCAGCCCAAGGCTAACCGGACCTCCAACCGGGTGTTGGTTTCTCAGCCGAAGCTGACCCGGACCTCCAACCGGGTGTTGGTTTCTCAGCCGAAGCTGACCCAGACCTCCAACCGGGTGTTGGTTTCTCAGCCGAAGCTGACCCGGACCTCCAACCGGGTGTTGGTTTCTCAGCCCAAAGCTGAACGGACCTCCGACCATGATTATAAAAATTTTCTTTCCTAGCCAGAAGGCCGGGATAGAGCAGTATGCTCAGAAAGTATGAAAGGGCAAGGTACGGTGTGCTACAGAGCCCAAGGCTCGCCGGGGTCCCAAGCCAGCAAGCTCAGACTCACTCCAGGGTCGTCAGTCCTGGGGCACATTGCACCATAGCCCCCACACTTACTCAGTCTAATAGCCTCGATCCTGGTAGGGCCATGTTTTCCTCTAGATGAATATACTATACATTAAGAGTACTAGCAAGCGCAACCTTCCAGTGTGCATTGCATCTGCCGAGCCTCACAGATACTACACTTGATCTTAGCCAAAAGGCCGAGAAGCGATAACCAGAATTGGTTTGGGCCTCGAGTGGCACCCTGGCCTATGCCGGACACATCTTAGGGAGAGAGAGCGAGAGGGAGACAAACCCACGCCTACACAAGACATTTTGTCACCCAAGCCAACCCTTGAAAAGGCTGCTTTGCAGAGCCAAAACAAGAAGAATGGTGCGTTTTGCAGCCGCCGCCCACTGCAATGAATCTGAATAACTCCTCCTTTAGGGCGCAAGCAACTCCCCTCCCCCTTGCAGTCTTTCCAATTCACGATACAAAAAGACGGACAGGACAGGTTGCCTGACTTTCCGTCACTGCCACCCTTTGCCATCCTTACCCGTAGAAAGCCCTTTCATCATCCCCAAACCCTAATCTTTTCCCTTTCCTTCCCAGCCCCCAAACCCTGCCCTCTGTACCTTTCTCACCACCCGCTTCCCTTCTCCTGTCATCCCCCTACCACCCGGGAAAAAAAGAGATTGCCCCCTCCTTCCACTAGCCCACCCTCCCACCCAAAGAACAACTTCTTCTGCGCAGCTTGTTTTCTAGGCAGCAGCGCTATTGTGATGTCATCGGGGGGCATTGTGACAAGCCGCCAGTGTTCCGTCTCTTCATGTTGTGCACAGTTCAAACGGAAAATACATCAACAGGCAGACTACAGAAAAGCTTACTATCAAAGGTTAGAGGGGGGCTTTCTCAGAGGGCTTTTTACAGTTTTTCTATTCCCAATTAGCCGTTTAAGTGTACTTATTGAAAGTAGTAATTCTTTCATAGGCCGCCCTTTCTTAGTATTTGACGTTCCTTATATTGCGGTATGAGGCTTCGCAGTAGGTTGCAAACATTCATCACCCATGACTGTCCCCAATTGAGCTCAGAAGCTCAATGTCTATCATGACCTCTCTTTTAGAATGTCCAAGAGCAAGCAAACTATTCCTCCAGGAGAGGGCGCCAACAGACTACTAAAGAGATCATCATTACTCAAAGAAAACCCCAAAAACCAATGCATGATAGGAATAAACAGGTAACTTTCTTTGGAGTGGAAGCGGAGAGATCGCACCAGATGCCAATTCTAGATGTTATCACACCTGTGGTCACTGCAGCAGCAGGTGAATCCACTTTGTCCAAAAGGGATCTATTCCATTCAATTGCAAATGATCTAGATAAGACAGAGAACTGCAGCACGGGGACATAGCCGAGTTGGTCAGGTTGAGTGGTGATGAGTTTGCTATTTGGATGAATAAAGAAAGTCAAAAGTGTGAAAGATAAAAAACAAAAGGAGGAAGTGTGAAAAGTGAATGGGCCAAATTGAGGTGCATATGAAGACGTATGCTTTCTTCCAATTCATTAAATCGGGCTAATATGAATCAGGTGAATTGAGTTCTGCTTTTGGAAACTGGGTTAAGAAGGGGTGCACCGTTCCTGGAGGTACTGCAATACCAGGTCAATGCGTGGAGTGGACAGAGCAAGCTCTTTTTCCATCTCCCTGTTCTAAAAATCCATTTAATATATGGTCCCCAGATAGGGGACGTATCAGATATTAAACTGATAAGAACAGATACTACACTTGATCTTAGCCAAAAGGCCGAGAAGCGATAACCAGAATTGGTTTGGGCCTCGAGTGGCACCCTGGCCTATGCCGGACACATCTTAGGGAGAGAGAGCGAGAGGGAGACAAACCCACGCCTACACAAGACATTTTGTCACCCAAGCCAACCCTTGAAAAGGCTGCTTTGCAGAGCCAAAACAAGAAGAATGGTGCGTTTTGCAGCCGCCGCCCACTGCAATGAATCTGAATAACTCCTCCTTTAGGGCGCAAGCAACTCCCCTCCCCCTTGCAGTCTTTCCAATTCACGATACAAAAAGACGGACAGGACAGGTTGCCTGACTTTCCGTCACTGCCACCCTTTGCCATCCTTACCCGTAGAAAGCCCTTTCATCATCCCCAAACCCTAATCTTTTCCCTTTCCTTCCCAGCCCCCAAACCCTGCCCTCTGTACCTTTCTCACCACCCGCTTCCCTTCTCCTGTCATCCCCCTACCACCCGGGAAAAAAAGAGATTGCCCCCTCCTTCCACTAGCCCACCCTCCCACCCAAAGAACAACTTCTTCTGCGCAGCTTGTTTTCTAGGCAGCAGCGCTATTGTGATGTCATCGGGGGGCATTGTGACAAGCCGCCAGTGTTCCGTCTCTTCATGTTGTGCACAGTTCAAACGGAAAATACATCAACAGGCAGACTACAGAAAAGCTTACTATCAAAGGTTAGAGGGGGGCTTTCTCAGAGGGCTTTTTACAGTTTTTCTATTCCCAATTAGCCGTTTAAGTGTACTTATTGAAAGTAGTAATTCTTTCATAGGCCGCCCTTTCTTAGTATTTGACGTTCCTTATATTGCGGTATGAGGCTTCGCAGTAGGTTGCAAACATTCATCACCCATGACTGTCCCCAATTGAGCTCAGAAGCTCAATGTCTATCATGACCTCTCTTTTAGAATGTCCAAGAGCAAGCAAACTATTCCTCCAGGAGAGGGCGCCAACAGACTACTAAAGAGATCATCATTACTCAAAGAAAACCCCAAAAACCAATGCATGATAGGAATAAACAGGTAACTTTCTTTGGAGTGGAAGCGGAGAGATCGCACCAGATGCCAATTCTAGATGTTATCACACCTGTGGTCACTGCAGCAGCAGGTGAATCCACTTTGTCCAAAAGGGATCTATTCCATTCAATTGCAAATGATCTAGATAAGACAGAGAACTGCAGCACGGGGACATAGCCGAGTTGGTCAGGTTGAGTGGTGATGAGTTTGCTATTTGGATGAATAAAGAAAGTCAAAAGTGTGAAAGATAAAAAACAAAAGGAGGAAGTGTGAAAAGTGAATGGGCCAAATTGAGGTGCATATGAAGACGTATGCTTTCTTCCAATTCATTAAATCGGGCTAATATGAATCAGGTGAATTGAGTTCTGCTTTTGGAAACTGGGTTAAGAAGGGGTGCACCGTTCCTGGAGGTACTGCAATACCAGGTCAATGCGTGGAGTGGACAGAGCAAGCTCTTTTTCCATCTCCCTGTTCTAAAAATCCATTTAATATATGGTCCCCAGATAGGGGACGTATCAGATATTAAACTGATAAGAACAGATACTACACTTGATCTTAGCCAAAAGGCCGAGAAGCGATAACCAGAATTGGTTTGGGCCTCGAGTGGCACCCTGGCCTATGCCGGACACATCTTAGGGAGAGAGAGCGAGAGGGAGACAAACCCACGCCTACACAAGACATTTTGTCACCCAAGCCAACCCTTGAAAAGGCTGCTTTGCAGAGCCAAAACAAGAAGAATGGTGCGTTTTGCAGCCGCCGCCCACTGCAATGAATCTGAATAACTCCTCCTTTAGGGCGCAAGCAACTCCCCTCCCCCTTGCAGTCTTTCCAATTCACGATACAAAAAGACGGACAGGACAGGTTGCCTGACTTTCCGTCACTGCCACCCTTTGCCATCCTTACCCGTAGAAAGCCCTTTCATCATCCCCAAACCCTAATCTTTTCCCTTTCCTTCCCAGCCCCCAAACCCTGCCCTCTGTACCTTTCTCACCACCCGCTTCCCTTCTCCTGTCATCCCCCTACCACCCGGGAAAAAAAGAGATTGCCCCCTCCTTCCACTAGCCCACCCTCCCACCCAAAGAACAACTTCTTCTGCGCAGCTTGTTTTCTAGGCAGCAGCGCTATTGTGATGTCATCGGGGGGCATTGTGACAAGCCGCCAGTGTTCCGTCTCTTCATGTTGTGCACAGTTCAAACGGAAAATACATCAACAGGCAGACTACAGAAAAGCTTACTATCAAAGGTTAGAGGGGGGCTTTCTCAGAGGGCTTTTTACAGTTTTTCTATTCCCAATTAGCCGTTTAAGTGTACTTATTGAAAGTAGTAATTCTTTCATAGGCCGCCCTTTCTTAGTATTTGACGTTCCTTATATTGCGGTATGAGGCTTCGCAGTAGGTTGCAAACATTCATCACCCATGACTGTCCCCAATTGAGCTCAGAAGCTCAATGTCTATCATGACCTCTCTTTTAGAATGTCCAAGAGCAAGCAAACTATTCCTCCAGGAGAGGGCGCCAACAGACTACTAAAGAGATCATCATTACTCAAAGAAAACCCCAAAAACCAATGCATGATAGGAATAAACAGGTAACTTTCTTTGGAGTGGAAGCGGAGAGATCGCACCAGATGCCAATTCTAGATGTTATCACACCTGTGGTCACTGCAGCAGCAGGTGAATCCACTTTGTCCAAAAGGGATCTATTCCATTCAATTGCAAATGATCTAGATAAGACAGAGAACTGCAGCACGGGGACATAGCCGAGTTGGTCAGGTTGAGTGGTGATGAGTTTGCTATTTGGATGAATAAAGAAAGTCAAAAGTGTGAAAGATAAAAAACAAAAGGAGGAAGTGTGAAAAGTGAATGGGCCAAATTGAGGTGCATATGAAGACGTATGCTTTCTTCCAATTCATTAAATCGGGCTAATATGAATCAGGTGAATTGAGTTCTGCTTTTGGAAACTGGGTTAAGAAGGGGTGCACCGTTCCTGGAGGTACTGCAATACCAGGTCAATGCGTGGAGTGGACAGAGCAAGCTCTTTTTCCATCTCCCTGTTCTAAAAATCCATTTAATATATGGTCCCCAGATAGGGGACGTATCAGATATTAAACTGATAAGAACAGATACTACACTTGATCTTAGCCAAAAGGCCGAGAAGCGATAACCAGAATTGGTTTGGGCCTCGAGTGGCACCCTGGCCTATGCCGGACACATCTTAGGGAGAGAGAGCGAGAGGGAGACAAACCCACGCCTACACAAGACATTTTGTCACCCAAGCCAACCCTTGAAAAGGCTGCTTTGCAGAGCCAAAACAAGAAGAATGGTGCGTTTTGCAGCCGCCGCCCACTGCAATGAATCTGAATAACTCCTCCTTTAGGGCGCAAGCAACTCCCCTCCCCCTTGCAGTCTTTCCAATTCACGATACAAAAAGACGGACAGGACAGGTTGCCTGACTTTCCGTCACTGCCACCCTTTGCCATCCTTACCCGTAGAAAGCCCTTTCATCATCCCCAAACCCTAATCTTTTCCCTTTCCTTCCCAGCCCCCAAACCCTGCCCTCTGTACCTTTCTCACCACCCGCTTCCCTTCTCCTGTCATCCCCCTACCACCCGGGAAAAAAAGAGATTGCCCCCTCCTTCCACTAGCCCACCCTCCCACCCAAAGAACAACTTCTTCTGCGCAGCTTGTTTTCTAGGCAGCAGCGCTATTGTGATGTCATCGGGGGGCATTGTGACAAGCCGCCAGTGTTCCGTCTCTTCATGTTGTGCACAGTTCAAACGGAAAATACATCAACAGGCAGACTACAGAAAAGCTTACTATCAAAGGTTAGAGGGGGGCTTTCTCAGAGGGCTTTTTACAGTTTTTCTATTCCCAATTAGCCGTTTAAGTGTACTTATTGAAAGTAGTAATTCTTTCATAGGCCGCCCTTTCTTAGTATTTGACGTTCCTTATATTGCGGTATGAGGCTTCGCAGTAGGTTGCAAACATTCATCACCCATGACTGTCCCCAATTGAGCTCAGAAGCTCAATGTCTATCATGACCTCTCTTTTAGAATGTCCAAGAGCAAGCAAACTATTCCTCCAGGAGAGGGCGCCAACAGACTACTAAAGAGATCATCATTACTCAAAGAAAACCCCAAAAACCAATGCATGATAGGAATAAACAGGTAACTTTCTTTGGAGTGGAAGCGGAGAGATCGCACCAGATGCCAATTCTAGATGTTATCACACCTGTGGTCACTGCAGCAGCAGGTGAATCCACTTTGTCCAAAAGGGATCTATTCCATTCAATTGCAAATGATCTAGATAAGACAGAGAACTGCAGCACGGGGACATAGCCGAGTTGGTCAGGTTGAGTGGTGATGAGTTTGCTATTTGGATGAATAAAGAAAGTCAAAAGTGTGAAAGATAAAAAACAAAAGGAGGAAGTGTGAAAAGTGAATGGGCCAAATTGAGGTGCATATGAAGACGTATGCTTTCTTCCAATTCATTAAATCGGGCTAATATGAATCAGGTGAATTGAGTTCTGCTTTTGGAAACTGGGTTAAGAAGGGGTGCACCGTTCCTGGAGGTACTGCAATACCAGGTCAATGCGTGGAGTGGACAGAGCAAGCTCTTTTTCCATCTCCCTGTTCTAAAAATCCATTTAATATATGGTCCCCAGATAGGGGACGTATCAGATATTAAACTGATAAGAACAGATACTACACTTGATCTTAGCCAAAAGGCCGAGAAGCGATAACCAGAATTGGTTTGGGCCTCGAGTGGCACCCTGGCCTATGCCGGACACATCTTAGGGAGAGAGAGCGAGAGGGAGACAAACCCACGCCTACACAAGACATTTTGTCACCCAAGCCAACCCTTGAAAAGGCTGCTTTGCAGAGCCAAAACAAGAAGAATGGTGCGTTTTGCAGCCGCCGCCCACTGCAATGAATCTGAATAACTTCTCCTTTAGGGCGCAAGCAACTCTCCTCCCCCTTGCAGTCTTTCCAATTCACGATACAAAAAGACGGACAGGACAGGTTGCCTGACTTTCCGTCACTGCCACCCTTTGCCATCCTTACCCGTAGAAAGCCCTTTCATCATCCCCAAACCCTAATCTTTTCCCTTTCCTTCCCAGCCCCCAAACCCTGCCCTCTGTACCTTTCTCACCACCCGCTTCCCTTCTCCTGTCATCCCCCTACCACCCGGGAAAAAAAGAGATTGCCCCCTCCTTCCACTAGCCCACCCTCCCACCCAAAGAACAACTTCTTCTGCGCAGCTTGTTTTCTAGGCAGCAGCGCTATTGTGATGTCATCGGGGGGCATTGTGACAAGCCGCCAGTGTTCCGTCTCTTCATGTTGTGCACAGTTCAAACGGAAAATACATCAACAGGCAGACTACAGAAAAGCTTACTATCAAAGGTTAGAGGGGGGCTTTCTCAGAGGGCTTTTTACAGTTTTTCTATTCCCAATTAGCCGTTTAAGTGTACTTATTGAAAGTAGTAATTCTTTCATAGGCCGCCCTTTCTTAGTATTTGACGTTCCTTATATTGCGGTATGAGGCTTCGCAGTAGGTTGCAAACATTCATCACCCATGACTGTCCCCAATTGAGCTCAGAAGCTCAATGTCTATCATGACCTCTCTTTTAGAATGTCCAAGAGCAAGCAAACTATTCCTCCAGGAGAGGGCGCCAACAGACTACTAAAGAGATCATCATTACTCAAAGAAAACCCCAAAAACCAATGCATGATAGGAATAAACAGGTAACTTTCTTTGGAGTGGAAGCGGAGAGATCGCACCAGATGCCAATTCTAGATGTTATCACACCTGTGGTCACTGCAGCAGCAGGTGAATCCACTTTGTCCAAAAGGGATCTATTCCATTCAATTGCAAATGATCTAGATAAGACAGAGAACTGCAGCACGGGGACATAGCCGAGTTGGTCAGGTTGAGTGGTGATGAGTTTGCTATTTGGATGAATAAAGAAAGTCAAAAGTGTGAAAGATAAAAAACAAAAGGAGGAAGTGTGAAAAGTGAATGGGCCAAATTGAGGTGCATATGAAGACGTATGCTTTCTTCCAATTCATTAAATCGGGCTAATATGAATCAGGTGAATTGAGTTCTGCTTTTGGAAACTGGGTTAAGAAGGGGTGCACCGTTCCTGGAGGTACTGCAATACCAGGTCAATGCGTGGAGTGGACAGAGCAAGCTCTTTTTCCATCTCCCTGTTCTAAAAATCCATTTAATATATGGTCCCCAGATAGGGGACGTATCAGATATTAAACTGATAAGAACAGATTTTTTTTTGATTTAACAGCATCTTTATTATCATGCACTACTCACAAAAAGGTAACAAACCGTGTACAGTGCCGCAGCCCCGTACACACAGAAATATACAATCCTTCTTACATAGCCATAGAGTACGACGCACTAAACTATACATCACGCTCCTATGCTTATCCATAACACTCAAGCTGAAAGAAAAAGTTAGACAATAAATAACGACGAACCGGCGATTGGGGGATGGGGGTAGGGGAAAAGGGGGATAGGGTGGGGAAATCACAGGCCCGAAGCTTTATTGAAAGACGCACATAACGGGAAAAGGAGGGAGGGGGCATGGAAGAGGTCTAAACCTCCTCCTCGGCGCTGTCGTCCGGACTGTCCATGATGGAATAGTCTCTGAGCAGGCTGTGGATCAGCCTGCGGCAATCCTGGATAGACATCCTCTCCCTCTTCAAGATGAGCCGGTTCCTGGCGACCCAAATAGCGTCCTTAAAGCAGTTCATAAGGCGCCAAGCCTCCTGGATGGCTCCAACGGTGTGAGTCCCAGGGAAGAGTCCATAAAGTACGGAATGGTACGATAGGCTCCCTCTGGGGACGGAGTTCCTCAGGTCATCCTCCAGGGCAACCAACAGGCGCTGTGCGAAACGGCAGTCCCAAAAGGCGTGCAGCGATGTTTCCTCCACGAAGGGGCACCTTGGGCAGTACCGGGTTTTGCACAGGTTCCGGGCGTGCATGAATGACCGGACGGGCAGTCCGCCCTGTATCGCCATCCATGACAAGTCCTTGTGCCCGTTGGTCAATCCAGCCGATGACACGTTTGTCCAAACAGTCTCCAGTGTGTCGTGATGAAGTCCTGGAATGTTCTCCATTTCGTCCTTGGCTCTGATGAGTTTGTGGATAGTCTTTGGCTTCCACAAATCAGGCTTGAGTCCCTCCAGTTGGTGTTCCCTCACAAACCGAACCACGTCTCCGTAGAACCATGGCGCCGTCCAGTTGTAGGGGAAGGAGCTGTCCCACTTGTCCCAGCCTAACCGTCTCCAAAGGGGGAGCAGGAAGAAGCGAGACATGGACCCACCCGCGGAACCTCTCTTGACTCGCAGAGTTCGGCGAACGCAGTCACATACGAAGGAGGATCGCAGGAGGGTGGGGATATCGGGTACGCCCTTCCCACCCTTGCGAGGATCCTTGTACATGATGCTCCGCTTTACTCTGTCCATCTTGGATCCCCAGACAAAACGAAACACCGTCCTGGTAATGGCCCTGCACACGGTGGCAAGGGGGGGCCAGGCCTGGGCCGTGTACTGCAGCACGGGCAGTACCTCGTTACGCAGGACCAGTGCTTTGCCCTCACAGGTGAGGCGTCTGAGGCTCCACAGACCGATCCGTTGGGTGATCTTGGTCAAGCGTTCCTCCCAGGACTTGAGGGCTGCTCCTTCCTTCCCGAACCAGACTCCAAGAACCTTGATGAAATCCGGCTGGATGCTGAAAGGGAAGGGGGCGGAAGAGGCCGGCTGCCAGTCCCCGAAGAGCATGGCTTCCGACTTCCCGCAGTTGACTTTGGCTCCCGAAGCCCGTCCGAAGGTCTCACAGGTCTGGACGAGGGTGTCGACTGAGCGCCGGTCCGCGCAGAAGACGGTCACGTCGTCCATGTAGAGCGAGCACTTGACCTCGAAGCGTTCTGGTCCTGGTGCGGTGATCCCTCTGATCTCTCCATTCCGCCGGATAGCCTCTGCAAAGAGTTCTATAACACAAACAAAAAGAAGAGGTGACAGAGGGCAGCCTTGTCTGACCCCTGAGAGGACCGGGAAGGGGTCAGTCTTCCAGCCGTTTACCAACACCGAGCTGTGAATATCAAAATACATTAGTTGGACATACAAACAAAACATGTTACCCAAACCTAACCTGTGCAGAGCTTTGCCCAGGAACTCATGGGAAACACGGTCGAAGGCCTTTTCCTGATCCAACGAGATCAGGGCTGCGTGCACCCGGCGGGCTTTGATGTACTCGACCGTGTCCCGCATGAGAGCCAGGCTGTCTGCGATGCGACGTCCGGGGATGCCGCAGGTCTGATCCGGGTGGATGATCCGTCCGATAACCGTCTTCAGTCTCGTTGCCATCGTCTTGGCCAGGATCTTGTAGTCGACATTCAGAAGGGTGATGGGACGCCAATTCTTCAGGTCGCACCTCTCTCCTTTACGCTTGTACAGGATCGTGACCATTCCTTCCCTCAGAGATGGAGGCATTCTGCCCTCCACCACCATCTCCTCATACAGCCCTAACAGGTCCGGACAGATTAGGTCTCCCAGCGCTACATAGAGCTCTGCTGGGAGGCCGTCACTGCCCGGTGTCCTGCCAGAACTAAAGGATTTGGCGGCCGAGAGCAGCTCGTCCACCGTCAGAGGAACGTCCATGGCCGCCGCGTCTGCAGGGTCAAGATGGTTAGTGATACCTGAAAGGAACTTATCGGCGGCCTCGGGGTCAGTAGTCTTGCGGGCGTAGAGTTCGCTGTAGAAGTCGCTGACGACCTTCATCACATTCTCTTTCCCGCGTCGTATGCTTCCACTCTCGTCTCGTAGTTCATTCATGGGCGTGTGACCGGCGTGGAGTTTCCTGAAAAAGAACGAGTTACATTTCTCACCCTTCTCCAGGTTCTCCACTTTGGAACGGAAGACAATTCGCTCGGACTCCTCCTCGAAGTGCCTTTTCAGGCTCCTCTTAGTCTCCTCCAGCTCCTCTCTCACGTCCCAGCCGCATCGAAGAAGGTCCTGCAGGGAACGCAGCTCACGCTGGAGTCTCCTGAAGTCCCTCCTCTTCAGACACGCCTGTTGTTGACTCTTTGCCTGAAAGAAGAAACGGAACTCGAGTTTAACGTATTCCCACCAGTCAGAAACAGACTGGAAGCCCGCCTTGTAGGCCCGCCACGTGGAGTAGGCAGCTCTAACAGATACTACACTTGATCTTAGCCAAAAGGCCGAGAAGCGATAACCAGAATTGGTTTGGGCCTCGAGTGGCACCCTGGCCTATGCCGGACACATCTTAGGGAGAGAGAGCGAGAGGGAGACAAACCCACGCCTACACAAGACATTTTGTCACCCAAGCCAACCCTTGAAAAGGCTGCTTTGCAGAGCCAAAACAAGAAGAATGGTGCGTTTTGCAGCCGCCGCCCACTGCAATGAATCTGAATAACTCCTCCTTTAGGGCGCAAGCAACTCCCCTCCCCCTTGCAGTCTTTCCAATTCACGATACAAAAAGACGGACAGGACAGGTTGCCTGACTTTCCGTCACTGCCACCCTTTGCCATCCTTACCCGTAGAAAGCCCTTTCATCATCCCCAAACCCTAATCTTTTCCCTTTCCTTCCCAGCCCCCATACCCTGCCCTCTGTACCTTTCTCACCACCCGCTTCCCTTCTCCTGTCATCCCCCTACCACCCGGGAAAAAAAGAGATTGCCCCCTCCTTCCACTAGCCCACCCTCCCACCCAAAGAACAACTTCTTCTGCGCAGCTTGTTTTCTAGGCAGCAGCGCTATTGTGATGTCATCGGGGGGCATTGTGACAAGCCGCCAGTGTTCCGTCTCTTCATGTTGTGCACAGTTCAAACGGAAAATACATCAACAGGCAGACTACAGAAAAGCTTACTATCAAAGGTTAGAGGGGGGCTTTCTCAGAGGGCTTTTTACAGTTTTTCTATTCCCAATTAGCCGTTTAAGTGTACTTATTGAAAGTAGTAATTCTTTCATAGGCCGCCCTTTCTTAGTATTTGACGTTCCTTATATTGCGGTATGAGGCTTCGCAGTAGGTTGCAAACATTCATCACCCATGACTGTCCCCAATTGAGCTCAGAAGCTCAATGTCTATCATGACCTCTCTTTTAGAATGTCCAAGAGCAAGCAAACTATTCCTCCAGGAGAGGGCGCCAACAGACTACTAAAGAGATCATCATTACTCAAAGAAAACCCCAAAAACCAATGCATGATAGGAATAAACAGGTAACTTTCTTTGGAGTGGAAGCGGAGAGATCGCACCAGATGCCAATTCTAGATGTTATCACACCTGTGGTCACTGCAGCAGCAGGTGAATCCACTTTGTCCAAAAGGGATCTATTCCATTCAATTGCAAATGATCTAGATAAGACAGAGAACTGCAGCACGGGGACATAGCCGAGTTGGTCAGGTTGAGTGGTGATGAGTTTGCTATTTGGATGAATAAAGAAAGTCAAAAGTGTGAAAGATAAAAAACAAAAGGAGGAAGTGTGAAAAGTGAATGGGCCAAATTGAGGTGCATATGAAGACGTATGCTTTCTTCCAATTCATTAAATCGGGCTAATATGAATCAGGTGAATTGAGTTCTGCTTTTGGAAACTGGGTTAAGAAGGGGTGCACCGTTCCTGGAGGTACTGCAATACCAGGTCAATGCGTGGAGTGGACAGAGCAAGCTCTTTTTCCATCTCCCTGTTCTAAAAATCCATTTAATATATGGTCCCCAGATAGGGGACGTATCAGATATTAAACTGATAAGAACAGATACTACACTTGATCTTAGCCAAAAGGCCGAGAAGCGATAACCAGAATTGGTTTGGGCCTCGAGTGGCACCCTGGCCTATGCCGGACACATCTTAGGGAGAGAGAGCGAGAGGGAGACAAACCCACGCCTACACAAGACATTTTGTCACCCAAGCCAACCCTTGAAAAGGCTGCTTTGCAGAGCCAAAACAAGAAGAATGGTGCGTTTTGCAGCCGCCGCCCACTGCAATGAATCTGAATAACTCCTCCTTTAGGGCGCAAGCAACTCCCCTCCCCCTTGCAGTCTTTCCAATTCACGATACAAAAAGACGGACAGGACAGGTTGCCTGACTTTCCGTCACTGCCACCCTTTGCCATCCTTACCCGTAGAAAGCCCTTTCATCATCCCCAAACCCTAATCTTTTCCCTTTCCTTCCCAGCCCCCAAACCCTGCCCTCTGTACCTTTCTCACCACCCGCTTCCCTTCTCCTGTCATCCCCCTACCACCCGGGAAAAAAAGAGATTGCCCCCTCCTTCCACTAGCCCACCCTCCCACCCAAAGAACAACTTCTTCTGCGCAGCTTGTTTTCTAGGCAGCAGCGCTATTGTGATGTCATCGGGGGGCATTGTGACAAGCCGCCAGTGTTCCGTCTCTTCATGTTGTGCACAGTTCAAACGGAAAATACATCAACAGGCAGACTACAGAAAAGCTTACTATCAAAGGTTAGAGGGGGGCTTTCTCAGAGGGCTTTTTACAGTTTTTCTATTCCCAATTAGCCGTTTAAGTGTACTTATTGAAAGTAGTAATTCTTTCATAGGCCGCCCTTTCTTAGTATTTGACGTTCCTTATATTGCGGTATGAGGCTTCGCAGTAGGTTGCAAACATTCATCACCCATGACTGTCCCCAATTGAGCTCAGAAGCTCAATGTCTATCATGACCTCTCTTTTAGAATGTCCAAGAGCAAGCAAACTATTCCTCCAGGAGAGGGCGCCAACAGACTACTAAAGAGATCATCATTACTCAAAGAAAACCCCAAAAACCAATGCATGATAGGAATAAACAGGTAACTTTCTTTGGAGTGGAAGCGGAGAGATCGCACCAGATGCCAATTCTAGATGTTATCACACCTGTGGTCACTGCAGCAGCAGGTGAATCCACTTTGTCCAAAAGGGATCTATTCCATTCAATTGCAAATGATCTAGATAAGACAGAGAACTGCAGCACGGGGACATAGCCGAGTTGGTCAGGTTGAGTGGTGATGAGTTTGCTATTTGGATGAATAAAGAAAGTCAAAAGTGTGAAAGATAAAAAACAAAAGGAGGAAGTGTGAAAAGTGAATGGGCCAAATTGAGGTGCATATGAAGACGTATGCTTTCTTCCAATTCATTAAATCGGGCTAATATGAATCAGGTGAATTGAGTTCTGCTTTTGGAAACTGGGTTAAGAAGGGGTGCACCGTTCCTGGAGGTACTGCAATACCAGGTCAATGCGTGGAGTGGACAGAGCAAGCTCTTTTTCCATCTCCCTGTTCTAAAAATCCATTTAATATATGGTCCCCAGATAGGGGACGTATCAGATATTAAACTGATAAGAACAGATACTACACTTGATCTTAGCCAAAAGGCCGAGAAGCGATAACCAGAATTGGTTTGGGCCTCGAGTGGCACCCTGGCCTATGCCGGACACATCTTAGGGAGAGAGAGCGAGAGGGAGACAAACCCACGCCTACACAAGACATTTTGTCACCCAAGCCAACCCTTGAAAAGGCTGCTTTGCAGAGCCAAAACAAGAAGAATGGTGCGTTTTGCAGCCGCCGCCCACTGCAATGAATCTGAATAACTCCTCCTTTAGGGCGCAAGCAACTCCCCTCCCCCTTGCAGTCTTTCCAATTCACGATACAAAAAGACGGACAGGACAGGTTGCCTGACTTTCCGTCACTGCCACCCTTTGCCATCCTTACCCGTAGAAAGCCCTTTCATCATCCCCAAACCCTAATCTTTTCCCTTTCCTTCCCAGCCCCCAAACCCTGCCCTCTGTACCTTTCTCACCACCCGCTTCCCTTCTCCTGTCATCCCCCTACCACCCGGGAAAAAAAGAGATTGCCCCCTCCTTCCACTAGCCCACCCTCCCACCCAAAGAACAACTTCTTCTGCGCAGCTTGTTTTCTAGGCAGCAGCGCTATTGTGATGTCATCGGGGGGCATTGTGACAAGCCGCCAGTGTTCCGTCTCTTCATGTTGTGCACAGTTCAAACGGAAAATACATCAACAGGCAGACTACAGAAAAGCTTACTATCAAAGGTTAGAGGGGGGCTTTCTCAGAGGGCTTTTTACAGTTTTTCTATTCCCAATTAGCCGTTTAAGTGTACTTATTGAAAGTAGTAATTCTTTCATAGGCCGCCCTTTCTTAGTATTTGACGTTCCTTATATTGCGGTATGAGGCTTCGCAGTAGGTTGCAAACATTCATCACCCATGACTGTCCCCAATTGAGCTCAGAAGCTCAATGTCTATCATGACCTCTCTTTTAGAATGTCCAAGAGCAAGCAAACTATTCCTCCAGGAGAGGGCGCCAACAGACTACTAAAGAGATCATCATTACTCAAAGAAAACCCCAAAAACCAATGCATGATAGGAATAAACAGGTAACTTTCTTTGGAGTGGAAGCGGAGAGATCGCACCAGATGCCAATTCTAGATGTTATCACACCTGTGGTCACTGCAGCAGCAGGTGAATCCACTTTGTCCAAAAGGGATCTATTCCATTCAATTGCAAATGATCTAGATAAGACAGAGAACTGCAGCACGGGGACATAGCCGAGTTGGTCAGGTTGAGTGGTGATGAGTTTGCTATTTGGATGAATAAAGAAAGTCAAAAGTGTGAAAGATAAAAAACAAAAGGAGGAAGTGTGAAAAGTGAATGGGCCAAATTGAGGTGCATATGAAGACGTATGCTTTCTTCCAATTCATTAAATCGGGCTAATATGAATCAGGTGAATTGAGTTCTGCTTTTGGAAACTGGGTTAAGAAGGGGTGCACCGTTCCTGGAGGTACTGCAATACCAGGTCAATGCGTGGAGTGGACAGAGCAAGCTCTTTTTCCATCTCCCTGTTCTAAAAATCCATTTAATATATGGTCCCCAGATAGGGGACGTATCAGATATTAAACTGATAAGAACAGATACTACACTTGATCTTAGCCAAAAGGCCGAGAAGCGATAACCAGAATTGGTTTGGGCCTCGAGTGGCACCCTGGCCTATGCCGGACACATCTTAGGGAGAGAGAGCGAGAGGGAGACAAACCCACGCCTACACAAGACATTTTGTCACCCAAGCCAACCCTTGAAAAGGCTGCTTTGCAGAGCCAAAACAAGAAGAATGGTGCGTTTTGCAGCCGCCGCCCACTGCAATGAATCTGAATAACTCCTCCTTTAGGGCGCAAGCAACTCCCCTCCCCCTTGCAGTCTTTCCAATTCACGATACAAAAAGACGGACAGGACAGGTTGCCTGACTTTCCGTCACTGCCACCCTTTGCCATCCTTACCCGTAGAAAGCCCTTTCATCATCCCCAAACCCTAATCTTTTCCCTTTCCTTCCCAGCCCCCAAACCCTGCCCTCTGTACCTTTCTCACCACCCGCTTCCCTTCTCCTGTCATCCCCCTACCACCCGGGAAAAAAAGAGATTGCCCCCTCCTTCCACTAGCCCACCCTCCCACCCAAAGAACAACTTCTTCTGCGCAGCTTGTTTTCTAGGCAGCAGCGCTATTGTGATGTCATCGGGGGGCATTGTGACAAGCCGCCAGTGTTCCGTCTCTTCATGTTGTGCACAGTTCAAACGGAAAATACATCAACAGGCAGACTACAGAAAAGCTTACTATCAAAGGTTAGAGGGGGGCTTTCTCAGAGGGCTTTTTACAGTTTTTCTATTCCCAATTAGCCGTTTAAGTGTACTTATTGAAAGTAGTAATTCTTTCATAGGCCGCCCTTTCTTAGTATTTGACGTTCCTTATATTGCGGTATGAGGCTTCGCAGTAGGTTGCAAACATTCATCACCCATGACTGTCCCCAATTGAGCTCAGAAGCTCAATGTCTATCATGACCTCTCTTTTAGAATGTCCAAGAGCAAGCAAACTATTCCTCCAGGAGAGGGCGCCAACAGACTACTAAAGAGATCATCATTACTCAAAGAAAACCCCAAAAACCAATGCATGATAGGAATAAACAGGTAACTTTCTTTGGAGTGGAAGCGGAGAGATCGCACCAGATGCCAATTCTAGATGTTATCACACCTGTGGTCACTGCAGCAGCAGGTGAATCCACTTTGTCCAAAAGGGATCTATTCCATTCAATTGCAAATGATCTAGATAAGACAGAGAACTGCAGCACGGGGACATAGCCGAGTTGGTCAGGTTGAGTGGTGATGAGTTTGCTATTTGGATGAATAAAGAAAGTCAAAAGTGTGAAAGATAAAAAACAAAAGGAGGAAGTGTGAAAAGTGAATGGGCCAAATTGAGGTGCATATGAAGACGTATGCTTTCTTCCAATTCATTAAATCGGGCTAATATGAATCAGGTGAATTGAGTTCTGCTTTTGGAAACTGGGTTAAGAAGGGGTGCACCGTTCCTGGAGGTACTGCAATACCAGGTCAATGCGTGGAGTGGACAGAGCAAGCTCTTTTTCCATCTCCCTGTTCTAAAAATCCATTTAATATATGGTCCCCAGATAGGGGACGTATCAGATATTAAACTGATAAGAACAGATACTACACTTGATCTTAGCCAAAAGGCCGAGAAGCGATAACCAGAATTGGTTTGGGCCTCGAGTGGCACCCTGGCCTATGCCGGACACATCTTAGGGAGAGAGAGCGAGAGGGAGACAAACCCACGCCTACACAAGACATTTTGTCACCCAAGCCAACCCTTGAAAAGGCTGCTTTGCAGAGCCAAAACAAGAAGAATGGTGCGTTTTGCAGCCGCCGCCCACTGCAATGAATCTGAATAACTCCTCCTTTAGGGCGCAAGCAACTCCCCTCCCCCTTGCAGTCTTTCCAATTCACGATACAAAAAGACGGACAGGACAGGTTGCCTGACTTTCCGTCACTGCCACCCTTTGCCATCCTTACCCGTAGAAAGCCCTTTCATCATCCCCAAACCCTAATCTTTTCCCTTTCCTTCCCAGCCCCCAAACCCTGCCCTCTGTACCTTTCTCACCACCCGCTTCCCTTCTCCTGTCATCCCCCTACCACCCGGGAAAAAAAGAGATTGCCCCCTCCTTCCACTAGCCCACCCTCCCACCCAAAGAACAACTTCTTCTGCGCAGCTTGTTTTCTAGGCAGCAGCGCTATTGTGATGTCATCGGGGGGCATTGTGACAAGCCGCCAGTGTTCCGTCTCTTCATGTTGTGCACAGTTCAAACGGAAAATACATCAACAGGCAGACTACAGAAAAGCTTACTATCAAAGGTTAGAGGGGGGCTTTCTCAGAGGGCTTTTTACAGTTTTTCTATTCCCAATTAGCCGTTTAAGTGTACTTATTGAAAGTAGTAATTCTTTCATAGGCCGCCCTTTCTTAGTATTTGACGTTCCTTATATTGCGGTATGAGGCTTCGCAGTAGGTTGCAAACATTCATCACCCATGACTGTCCCCAATTGAGCTCAGAAGCTCAATGTCTATCATGACCTCTCTTTTAGAATGTCCAAGAGCAAGCAAACTATTCCTCCAGGAGAGGGCGCCAACAGACTACTAAAGAGATCATCATTACTCAAAGAAAACCCCAAAAACCAATGCATGATAGGAATAAACAGGTAACTTTCTTTGGAGTGGAAGCGGAGAGATCGCACCAGATGCCAATTCTAGATGTTATCACACCTGTGGTCACTGCAGCAGCAGGTGAATCCACTTTGTCCAAAAGGGATCTATTCCATTCAATTGCAAATGATCTAGATAAGACAGAGAACTGCAGCACGGGGACATAGCCGAGTTGGTCAGGTTGAGTGGTGATGAGTTTGCTATTTGGATGAATAAAGAAAGTCAAAAGTGTGAAAGATAAAAAACAAAAGGAGGAAGTGTGAAAAGTGAATGGGCCAAATTGAGGTGCATATGAAGACGTATGCTTTCTTCCAATTCATTAAATCGGGCTAATATGAATCAGGTGAATTGAGTTCTGCTTTTGGAAACTGGGTTAAGAAGGGGTGCACCGTTCCTGGAGGTACTGCAATACCAGGTCAATGCGTGGAGTGGACAGAGCAAGCTCTTTTTCCATCTCCCTGTTCTAAAAATCCATTTAATATATGGTCCCCAGATAGGGGACGTATCAGATATTAAACTGATAAGAACAGATTTTTTTTTGATTTAACAGCATCTTTATTATCATGCACTACTCACAAAAAGGTAACAAACCGTGTACAGTGCCGCAGCCCCGTACACACAGAAATATACAATCCTTCTTACATAGCCATAGAGTACGACGCACTAAACTATACATCACGCTCCTATGCTTATCCATAACACTCAAGCTGAAAGAAAAAGTTAGACAATAAATAACGACGAACCGGCGATTGGGGGATGGGGGTAGGGGAAAAGGGGGATAGGGTGGGGAAATCACAGGCCCGAAGCTTTATTGAAAGACACACATAACGGGAAAAGGAGGGAGGGGGCATGGAAGAGGTCTAAACCTCCTCCTCGGCGCTGTCGTCCGGACTGTCCATGATGGAATAGTCTCTGAGCAGGCTGTGGATCAGCCTGCGGCAATCCTGGATAGACATCCTCTCCCTCTTCAAGATGAGCCGGTTCCTGGCGACCCAAATAGCGTCCTTAAAGCAGTTCATAAGGCGCCAAGCCTCCTGGATGGCTCCAACGGTGTGAGTCCCAGGGAAGAGTCCATAAAGTACGGAATGGTACGATAGGCTCCCTCTGGGGACGGAGTTCCTCAGGTCATCCTCCAGGGCAACCAACAGGCGCTGTGCGAAACGGCAGTCCCAAAAGGCGTGCAGCGATGTTTCCTCCACGAAGGGGCACCTTGGGCAGTACCGGGTTTTGCACAGGTTCCGGGCGTGCATGAATGACCGGACGGGCAGTCCGCCCTGTATCGCCATCCATGACAAGTCCTTGTGCCCGTTGGTCAATCCAGCCGATGACACGTTTGTCCAAACAGTCTCCAGTGTGTCGTGATGAAGTCCTGGAATGTTCTCCATTTCGTCCTTGGCTCTGATGAGTTTGTGGATAGTCTTTGGCTTCCACAAATCAGGCTTGAGTCCCTCCAGTTGGTGTTCCCTCACAAACCGAACCACGTCTCCGTAGAACCATGGCGCCGTCCAGTTGTAGGGGAAGGAGCTGTCCCACTTGTCCCAGCCTAACCGTCTCCAAAGGGGGAGCAGGAAGAAGCGAGACATGGACCCACCCGCGGAACCTCTCTTGACTCGCAGAGTTCGGCGAACGCAGTCACATACGAAGGAGGATCGCAGGAGGGTGGGGATATCGGGTACGCCCTTCCCACCCTTGCGAGGATCCTTGTACATGATGCTCCGCTTTACTCTGTCCATCTTGGATCCCCAGACAAAACGAAACACCGTCCTGGTAATGGCCCTGCACACGGTGGCAAGGGGGGGCCAGGCCTGGGCCGTGTACTGCAGCACGGGCAGTACCTCGTTACGCAGGACCAGTGCTTTGCCCTCACAGGTGAGGCGTCTGAGGCTCCACAGACCGATCCGTTGGGTGATCTTGGTCAAGCGTTCCTCCCAGGACTTGAGGGCTGCTCCTTCCTTCCCGAACCAGACTCCAAGAACCTTGATGAAATCCGGCTGGATGCTGAAAGGGAAGGGGGCGGAAGAGGCCGGCTGCCAGTCCCCGAAGAGCATGGCTTCCGACTTCCCGCAGTTGACTTTGGCTCCCGAAGCCCGTCCGAAGGTCTCACAGGTCTGGACGAGGGTGTCGACTGAGCGCCGGTCCGCGCAGAAGACGGTCACGTCGTCCATGTAGAGCGAGCACTTGACCTCGAAGCGTTCTGGTCCTGGTGCGGTGATCCCTCTGATCTCTCCATTCCGCCGGATAGCCTCTGCAAAGAGTTCTATAACACAAACAAAAAGAAGAGGTGACAGAGGGCAGCCTTGTCTGACCCCTGAGAGGACCGGGAAGGGGTCAGTCTTCCAGCCGTTTACCAACACCGAGCTGTGAATATCAAAATACATTAGTTGGACATACAAACAAAACATGTTACCCAAACCTAACCTGTGCAGAGCTTTGCCCAGGAACTCATGGGAAACACGGTCGAAGGCCTTTTCCTGATCCAACGAGATCAGGGCTGCGTGCACCCGGCGGGCTTTGATGTACTCGACCGTGTCCCGCATGAGAGCCAGGCTGTCTGCGATGCGACGTCCGGGGATGCCGCAGGTCTGATCCGGGTGGATGATCCGTCCGATAACCGTCTTCAGTCTCGTTGCCATCGTCTTGGCCAGGATCTTGTAGTCGACATTCAGAAGGGTGATGGGACGCCAATTCTTCAGGTCGCACCTCTCTCCTTTACGCTTGTACAGGATCGTGACCATTCCTTCCCTCAGAGATGGAGGCATTCTGCCCTCCACCACCATCTCCTCATACAGCCCTAACAGGTCCGGACAGATTAGGTCTCCCAGCGCTACATAGAGCTCTGCTGGGAGGCCGTCACTGCCCGGTGTCCTGCCAGAACTAAAGGATTTGGCGGCCGAGAGCAGCTCGTCCACCGTCAGAGGAACGTCCATGGCCGCCGCGTCTGCAGGGTCAAGATGGTTAGTGATACCTGAAAGGAACTTATCGGCGGCCTCGGGGTCAGTAGTCTTGCGGGCGTAGAGTTCGCTGTAGAAGTCGCTGACGACCTTCATCACATTCTCTTTCCCGCGTCGTATGCTTCCACTCTCGTCTCGTAGTTCATTCATGGGCGTGTGACCGGCGTGGAGTTTCCTGAAAAAGAACGAGTTACATTTCTCACCCTTCTCCAGGTTCTCCACTTTGGAACGGAAGACAATTCGCTCGGACTCCTCGTCGAAGTGCCTTTTCAGGCTCCTCTTAGTCTCCTCCAGCTCCTCTCTCACGTCCCAGCCGCATCGAAGAAGGTCCTGCAGGGAACGCAGCTCACGCTGGAGTCTCCTGAAGTCCCTCCTCTTCAGACACGCCTGTTGTTGACTCTTTGCCTGAAAGAAGAAACGGAACTCGAGTTTAACGTATTCCCACCAGTCAGAAACAGACTGGAAGCCCGCCTTGTAGGCCCGCCACGTGGAGTAGGCAGCTCTAACAGATACTACACTTGATCTTAGCCAAAAGGCCGAGAAGCGATAACCAGAATTGGTTTGGGCCTCGAGTGGCACCCTGGCCTATGCCGGACACATCTTAGGGAGAGAGAGCGAGAGGGAGACAAACCCACGCCTACACAAGACATTTTGTCACCCAAGCCAACCCTTGAAAAGGCTGCTTTGCAGAGCCAAAACAAGAAGAATGGTGCGTTTTGCAGCCGCCGCCCACTGCAATGAATCTGAATAACTCCTCCTTTAGGGCACAAGCAACTCCCCTCCCCCTTGCAGTCTTTCCAATTCACGATACAAAAAGACGGACAGGACAGGTTGCCTGACTTTCCGTCACTGCCACCCTTTGCCATCCTTACCCGTAGAAAGCCCTTTCATCATCCCCAAACCCTAATCTTTTCCCTTTCCTTCCCAGCCCCCAAACCCTGCCCTCTGTACCTTTCTCACCACCCGCTTCCCTTCTCCTGTCATCCCCCTACCACCCGGGAAAAAAAGAGATTGCCCCCTCCTTCCACTAGCCCACCCTCCCACCCAAAGAACAACTTCTTCTGCGCAGCTTGTTTTCTAGGCAGCAGCGCTATTGTGATGTCATCGGGGGGCATTGTGACAAGCCGCCAGTGTTCCGTCTCTTCATGTTGTGCACAGTTCAAACGGAAAATACATCAACAGGCAGACTACAGAAAAGCTTACTATCAAAGGTTAGAGGGGGGCTTTCTCAGAGGGCTTTTTACAGTTTTTCTATTCCCAATTAGCCGTTTAAGTGTACTTATTGAAAGTAGTAATTCTTTCATAGGCCGCCCTTTCTTAGTATTTGACGTTCCTTATATTGCGGTATGAGGCTTCGCAGTAGGTTGCAAACATTCATCACCCATGACTGTCCCCAATTGAGCTCAGAAGCTCAATGTCTATCATGACCTCTCTTTTAGAATGTCCAAGAGCAAGCAAACTATTCCTCCAGGAGAGGGCGCCAACAGACTACTAAAGAGATCATCATTACTCAAAGAAAACCCCAAAAACCAATGCATGATAGGAATAAACAGGTAACTTTCTTTGGAGTGGAAGCGGAGAGATCGCACCAGATGCCAATTCTAGATGTTATCACACCTGTGGTCACTGCAGCAGCAGGTGAATCCACTTTGTCCAAAAGGGATCTATTCCATTCAATTGCAAATGATCTAGATAAGACAGAGAACTGCAGCACGGGGACATAGCCGAGTTGGTCAGGTTGAGTGGTGATGAGTTTGCTATTTGGATGAATAAAGAAAGTCAAAAGTGTGAAAGATAAAAAACAAAAGGAGGAAGTGTGAAAAGTGAATGGGCCAAATTGAGGTGCATATGAAGACGTATGCTTTCTTCCAATTCATTAAATCGGGCTAATATGAATCAGGTGAATTGAGTTCTGCTTTTGGAAACTGGGTTAAGAAGGGGTGCACCGTTCCTGGAGGTACTGCAATACCAGGTCAATGCGTGGAGTGGACAGAGCAAGCTCTTTTTCCATCTCCCTGTTCTAAAAATCCATTTAATATATGGTCCCCAGATAGGGGACGTATCAGATATTAAACTGATAAGAACAGATACTACACTTGATCTTAGCCAAAAGGCCGAGAAGCGATAACCAGAATTGGTTTGGGCCTCGAGTGGCACCCTGGCCTATGCCGGACACATCTTAGGGAGAGAGAGCGAGAGGGAGACAAACCCACGCCTACACAAGACATTTTGTCACCCAAGCCAACCCTTGAAAAGGCTGCTTTGCAGAGCCAAAACAAGAAGAATGGTGCGTTTTGCAGCCGCCGCCCACTGCAATGAATCTGAATAACTCCTCCTTTAGGGCGCAAGCAACTCCCCTCCCCCTTGCAGTCTTTCCAATTCACGATACAAAAAGACGGACAGGACAGGTTGCCTGACTTTCCGTCACTGCCACCCTTTGCCATCCTTACCCGTAGAAAGCCCTTTCATCATCCCCAAACCCTAATCTTTTCCCTTTCCTTCCCAGCCCCCAAACCCTGCCCTCTGTACCTTTCTCACCACCCGCTTCCCTTCTCCTGTCATCCCCCTACCACCCGGGAAAAAAAGAGATTGCCCCCTCCTTCCACTAGCCCACCCTCCCACCCAAAGAACAACTTCTTCTGCGCAGCTTGTTTTCTAGGCAGCAGCGCTATTGTGATGTCATCGGGGGGCATTGTGACAAGCCGCCAGTGTTCCGTCTCTTCATGTTGTGCACAGTTCAAACGGAAAATACATCAACAGGCAGACTACAGAAAAGCTTACTATCAAAGGTTAGAGGGGGGCTTTCTCAGAGGGCTTTTTACAGTTTTTCTATTCCCAATTAGCCGTTTAAGTGTACTTATTGAAAGTAGTAATTCTTTCATAGGCCGCCCTTTCTTAGTATTTGACGTTCCTTATATTGCGGTATGAGGCTTCGCAGTAGGTTGCAAACATTCATCACCCATGACTGTCCCCAATTGAGCTCAGAAGCTCAATGTCTATCATGACCTCTCTTTTAGAATGTCCAAGAGCAAGCAAACTATTCCTCCAGGAGAGGGCGCCAACAGACTACTAAAGAGATCATCATTACTCAAAGAAAACCCCAAAAACCAATGCATGATAGGAATAAACAGGTAACTTTCTTTGGAGTGGAAGCGGAGAGATCGCACCAGATGCCAATTCTAGATGTTATCACACCTGTGGTCACTGCAGCAGCAGGTGAATCCACTTTGTCCAAAAGGGATCTATTCCATTCAATTGCAAATGATCTAGATAAGACAGAGAACTGCAGCACGGGGACATAGCCGAGTTGGTCAGGTTGAGTGGTGATGAGTTTGCTATTTGGATGAATAAAGAAAGTCAAAAGTGTGAAAGATAAAAAACAAAAGGAGGAAGTGTGAAAAGTGAATGGGCCAAATTGAGGTGCATATGAAGACGTATGCTTTCTTCCAATTCATTAAATCGGGCTAATATGAATCAGGTGAATTGAGTTCTGCTTTTGGAAACTGGGTTAAGAAGGGGTGCACCGTTCCTGGAGGTACTGCAATACCAGGTCAATGCGTGGAGTGGACAGAGCAAGCTCTTTTTCCATCTCCCTGTTCTAAAAATCCATTTAATATATGGTCCCCAGATAGGGGACGTATCAGATATTAAACTGATAAGAACAGATACTACACTTGATCTTAGCCAAAAGGCCGAGAAGCGATAACCAGAATTGGTTTGGGCCTCGAGTGGCACCCTGGCCTATGCCGGACACATCTTAGGGAGAGAGAGCGAGAGGGAGACAAACCCACGCCTACACAAGACATTTTGTCACCCAAGCCAACCCTTGAAAAGGCTGCTTTGCAGAGCCAAAACAAGAAGAATGGTGCGTTTTGCAGCCGCCGCCCACTGCAATGAATCTGAATAACTCCTCCTTTAGGGCGCAAGCAACTCCCCTCCCCCTTGCAGTCTTTCCAATTCACGATACAAAAAGACGGACAGGACAGGTTGCCTGACTTTCCGTCACTGCCACCCTTTGCCATCCTTACCCGTAGAAAGCCCTTTCATCATCCCCAAACCCTAATCTTTTCCCTTTCCTTCCCAGCCCCCAAACCCTGCCCTCTGTACCTTTCTCACCACCCGCTTCCCTTCTCCTGTCATCCCCCTACCACCCGGGAAAAAAAGAGATTGCCCCCTCCTTCCACTAGCCCACCCTCCCACCCAAAGAACAACTTCTTCTGCGCAGCTTGTTTTCTAGGCAGCAGCGCTATTGTGATGTCATCGGGGGGCATTGTGACAAGCCGCCAGTGTTCCGTCTCTTCATGTTGTGCACAGTTCAAACGGAAAATACATCAACAGGCAGACTACAGAAAAGCTTACTATCAAAGGTTAGAGGGGGGCTTTCTCAGAGGGCTTTTTACAGTTTTTCTATTCCCAATTAGCCGTTTAAGTGTACTTATTGAAAGTAGTAATTCTTTCATAGGCCGCCCTTTCTTAGTATTTGACGTTCCTTATATTGCGGTATGAGGCTTCGCAGTAGGTTGCAAACATTCATCACCCATGACTGTCCCCAATTGAGCTCAGAAGCTCAATGTCTATCATGACCTCTCTTTTAGAATGTCCAAGAGCAAGCAAACTATTCCTCCAGGAGAGGGCGCCAACAGACTACTAAAGAGATCATCATTACTCAAAGAAAACCCCAAAAACCAATGCATGATAGGAATAAACAGGTAACTTTCTTTGGAGTGGAAGCGGAGAGATCGCACCAGATGCCAATTCTAGATGTTATCACACCTGTGGTCACTGCAGCAGCAGGTGAATCCACTTTGTCCAAAAGGGATCTATTCCATTCAATTGCAAATGATCTAGATAAGACAGAGAACTGCAGCACGGGGACATAGCCGAGTTGGTCAGGTTGAGTGGTGATGAGTTTGCTATTTGGATGAATAAAGAAAGTCAAAAGTGTGAAAGATAAAAAACAAAAGGAGGAAGTGTGAAAAGTGAATGGGCCAAATTGAGGTGCATATGAAGACGTATGCTTTCTTCCAATTCATTAAATCGGGCTAATATGAATCAGGTGAATTGAGTTCTGCTTTTGGAAACTGGGTTAAGAAGGGGTGCACCGTTCCTGGAGGTACTGCAATACCAGGTCAATGCGTGGAGTGGACAGAGCAAGCTCTTTTTCCATCTCCCTGTTCTAAAAATCCATTTAATATATGGTCCCCAGATAGGGGACGTATCAGATATTAAACTGATAAGAACAGATACTACACTTGATCTTAGCCAAAAGGCCGAGAAGCGATAACCAGAATTGGTTTGGGCCTCGAGTGGCACCCTGGCCTATGCCGGACACATCTTAGGGAGAGAGAGCGAGAGGGAGACAAACCCACGCCTACACAAGACATTTTGTCACCCAAGCCAACCCTTGAAAAGGCTGCTTTGCAGAGCCAAAACAAGAAGAATGGTGCGTTTTGCAGCCGCCGCCCACTGCAATGAATCTGAATAACTCCTCCTTTAGGGCGCAAGCAACTCCCCTCCCCCTTGCAGTCTTTCCAATTCACGATACAAAAAGACGGACAGGACAGGTTGCCTGACTTTCCGTCACTGCCACCCTTTGCCATCCTTACCCGTAGAAAGCCCTTTCATCATCCCCAAACCCTAATCTTTTCCCTTTCCTTCCCAGCCCCCAAACCCTGCCCTCTGTACCTTTCTCACCACCCGCTTCCCTTCTCCTGTCATCCCCCTACCACCCGGGAAAAAAAGAGATTGCCCCCTCCTTCCACTAGCCCACCCTCCCACCCAAAGAACAACTTCTTCTGCGCAGCTTGTTTTCTAGGCAGCAGCGCTATTGTGATGTCATCGGGGGGCATTGTGACAAGCCGCCAGTGTTCCGTCTCTTCATGTTGTGCACAGTTCAAACGGAAAATACATCAACAGGCAGACTACAGAAAAGCTTACTATCAAAGGTTAGAGGGGGGCTTTCTCAGAGGGCTTTTTACAGTTTTTCTATTCCCAATTAGCCGTTTAAGTGTACTTATTGAAAGTAGTAATTCTTTCATAGGCCGCCCTTTCTTAGTATTTGACGTTCCTTATATTGCGGTATGAGGCTTCGCAGTAGGTTGCAAACATTCATCACCCATGACTGTCCCCAATTGAGCTCAGAAGCTCAATGTCTATCATGACCTCTCTTTTAGAATGTCCAAGAGCAAGCAAACTATTCCTCCAGGAGAGGGCGCCAACAGACTACTAAAGAGATCATCATTACTCAAAGAAAACCCCAAAAACCAATGCATGATAGGAATAAACAGGTAACTTTCTTTGGAGTGGAAGCGGAGAGATCGCACCAGATGCCAATTCTAGATGTTATCACACCTGTGGTCACTGCAGCAGCAGGTGAATCCACTTTGTCCAAAAGGGATCTATTCCATTCAATTGCAAATGATCTAGATAAGACAGAGAACTGCAGCACGGGGACATAGCCGAGTTGGTCAGGTTGAGTGGTGATGAGTTTGCTATTTGGATGAATAAAGAAAGTCAAAAGTGTGAAAGATAAAAAACAAAAGGAGGAAGTGTGAAAAGTGAATGGGCCAAATTGAGGTGCATATGAAGACGTATGCTTTCTTCCAATTCATTAAATCGGGCTAATATGAATCAGGTGAATTGAGTTCTGCTTTTGGAAACTGGGTTAAGAAGGGGTGCACCGTTCCTGGAGGTACTGCAATACCAGGTCAATGCGTGGAGTGGACAGAGCAAGCTCTTTTTCCATCTCCCTGTTCTAAAAATCCATTTAATATATGGTCCCCAGATAGGGGACGTATCAGATATTAAACTGATAAGAACAGATACTACACTTGATCTTAGCCAAAAGGCCGAGAAGCGATAACCAGAATTGGTTTGGGCCTCGAGTGGCACCCTGGCCTATGCCGGACACATCTTAGGGAGAGAGAGCGAGAGGGAGACAAACCCACGCCTACACAAGACATTTTGTCACCCAAGCCAACCCTTGAAAAGGCTGCTTTGCAGAGCCAAAACAAGAAGAATGGTGCGTTTTGCAGCCGCCGCCCACTGCAATGAATCTGAATAACTCCTCCTTTAGGGCGCAAGCAACTCCCCTCCCCCTTGCAGTCTTTCCAATTCACGATACAAAAAGACGGACAGGACAGGTTGCCTGACTTTCCGTCACTGCCACCCTTTGCCATCCTTACCCGTAGAAAGCCCTTTCATCATCCCCAAACCCTAATCTTTTCCCTTTCCTTCCCAGCCCCCAAACCCTGCCCTCTGTACCTTTCTCACCACCCGCTTCCCTTCTCCTGTCATCCCCCTACCACCCGGGAAAAAAAGAGATTGCCCCCTCCTTCCACTAGCCCACCCTCCCACCCAAAGAACAACTTCTTCTGCGCAGCTTGTTTTCTAGGCAGCAGCGCTATTGTGATGTCATCGGGGGGCATTGTGACAAGCCGCCAGTGTTCCGTCTCTTCATGTTGTGCACAGTTCAAACGGAAAATACATCAACAGGCAGACTACAGAAAAGCTTACTATCAAAGGTTAGAGGGGGGCTTTCTCAGAGGGCTTTTTACAGTTTTTCTATTCCCAATTAGCCGTTTAAGTGTACTTATTGAAAGTAGTAATTCTTTCATAGGCCGCCCTTTCTTAGTATTTGACGTTCCTTATATTGCGGTATGAGGCTTCGCAGTAGGTTGCAAACATTCATCACCCATGACTGTCCCCAATTGAGCTCAGAAGCTCAATGTCTATCATGACCTCTCTTTTAGAATGTCCAAGAGCAAGCAAACTATTCCTCCAGGAGAGGGCGCCAACAGACTACTAAAGAGATCATCATTACTCAAAGAAAACCCCAAAAACCAATGCATGATAGGAATAAACAGGTAACTTTCTTTGGAGTGGAAGCGGAGAGATCGCACCAGATGCCAATTCTAGATGTTATCACACCTGTGGTCACTGCAGCAGCAGGTGAATCCACTTTGTCCAAAAGGGATCTATTCCATTCAATTGCAAATGATCTAGATAAGACAGAGAACTGCAGCACGGGGACATAGCCGAGTTGGTCAGGTTGAGTGGTGATGAGTTTGCTATTTGGATGAATAAAGAAAGTCAAAAGTGTGAAAGATAAAAAACAAAAGGAGGAAGTGTGAAAAGTGAATGGGCCAAATTGAGGTGCATATGAAGACGTATGCTTTCTTCCAATTCATTAAATCGGGCTAATATGAATCAGGTGAATTGAGTTCTGCTTTTGGAAACTGGGTTAAGAAGGGGTGCACCGTTCCTGGAGGTACTGCAATACCAGGTCAATGCGTGGAGTGGACAGAGCAAGCTCTTTTTCCATCTCCCTGTTCTAAAAATCCATTTAATATATGGTCCCCAGATAGGGGACGTATCAGATATTAAACTGATAAGAACAGATACTACACTTGATCTTAGCCAAAAGGCCGAGAAGCGATAACCAGAATTGGTTTGGGCCTCGAGTGGCACCCTGGCCTATGCCGGACACATCTTAGGGAGAGAGAGCGAGAGGGAGACAAACCCACGCCTACACAAGACATTTTGTCACCCAAGCCAACCCTTGAAAAGGCTGCTTTGCAGAGCCAAAACAAGAAGAATGGTGCGTTTTGCAGCCGCCGCCCACTGCAATGAATCTGAATAACTCCTCCTTTAGGGCGCAAGCAACTCCCCTCCCCCTTGCAGTCTTTCCAATTCACGATACAAAAAGACGGACAGGACAGGTTGCCTGACTTTCCGTCACTGCCAC